>NW_006972461.1:72135-119675 GCF_000164805.1 Carlito syrichta | reverse complement strand
TTCTCTCACTCTGTCGCCCAGACTGGAGTGCAGTGGCCGCTCCCGGCCACCGCAGCCTCGACCTGCTGGGTTCCGGCGATCCTTCCACCTCAGCCTTCCAAGTAGCCGGAACTACAGGTGTGCGTTACCACACCCGGCTAATCTTTTGATTTATTGTAGAGATGAGGTCTCGCTGCCCAGGCGGGTCTCGAACCTGCGGGCTCAGGCAATCCACTCACCTCAGCCTCCCAAAGGCGTGGGATTACGGACTGAGCCACCGAGCCCGGCTCATTTATTTATTTATTTATTTTTTATTGTAAAGATGTGGGGTATAATTCAGGGTTAGGTATGCAAACGTTGATTATGCAGGTACCCTTGTTAATGAGGTATGCCCCTCCCTCCCTTAGCAGTTTCCCTCAATTGCCAATCCCACTCCCCTCTCCTGACAGTTTCCCACTACTGCCAATTCCTTTCTTATAGTATTATAATTGTTCAAGGTCCGCTTATGAGTGAGAACATATGGTACTCTGTTCTTTGCTTTTGTGATAGATCACTGAATATGATCAACTCTAAATCCATCCAAGTTGCTGCGAATTACATATGTTTGTCTTATACGTTTTTATCTCATTATTTGATATGATGGTTTAGACTAAGGTGAAGAGTAGGGAAAAGGGGCAATACTTGTTAAACTTGTAATGACATTTAAAATTTTTTTCAGGATCACTCATATTGGACATGGTCATAAGAAGATATGTATAAGCTGTTTTATCTAAAACTATATCTCTAGCTATAATTCTTTATATAAAATGACTTTGCCATTAAAAGCAGAGAATCATATTAGATATGATTTTTAATTCTACCAAACACATTTTGAATTATCTAATTTTTTTTCAGCCCATATTTTTAAAAATCCACTATTCCTCCCCTTAGCAATAACATTTTTAAAAAGATTTCTAGTCAAGAAGCTTGGTAAAAAAAATGTTATCAAAATATGGTACCTATACACAATGGAATATTATGCAGGCATAAAGAAAAACAAAATCATGAACTTCGCAGCAACATGGTTAGAATTAGAGTTTATAACACTGAGTGATCTCTCACAGAAACAAAGAGCTGAGTATAAAATGTTCTCACTTGCCGGGCTCGGTGGCTCAGCCTGTAATCCTGCGCCTTTGGGAGGCTGAGGTGAGTGGATTGCCTGAGCCCGCGCGTTCGAGACCCACCTGGGCAACTTGGTGAGACCTCATCTCTACAACAAATTTAAAAAAATTAGCGGGGCGTGGTAGCACGCGCCTGTAGTTCCATCTACTTGGAAGCCTGAGGCGGAAGTATCGCCGGAACCCAGCAGGTCGAGGTTGCGGTGGCCGGGAGCGGCCACTGCACTCCAGTCTGGGCGACAAAGTGAGACTCCAACTCAAAAATAAATAAATAAATAAATAAATAAATAAATAAATAAATAAATAATGTTCTCACTCATAAGTGGACCTTGAACAACTACCGTAATACTATAAGAAAAGAATTGACAGTAACGGGTAACTGCAGGGGGTGGGAGTGGGGAGGTGGGATTGATAGTAGTCAGTATCTGCCTGGAGTGGGGGGGGCACACCTCATCAACACGGGTACTTGCACAATGAATATTTGTATACCTCACCCTGTGTTTTACCCCAAAATTTTAAAATAAAAATTAAAGGAAAAAATGTTACCAAATTTAATACTCACCTCAAGCACATTCAATATTATTTTTGGAGATTCAGTTGTACATTATATATAAACTAAATTGAATCCTCTTGAATAAGGACAATGTTTATAAATGGTAGTTGAGTGAATACAAACTTAGCTGTATAAGAAAACTTTGCTTTTTAAAAAAATTTTTGATGGCCATTCTTACTGGGTTTAGGTGGTATCTCAATGTAGTTTTGATAATGAGTGAGGCTGAGCACTTTTTCATGTGTCTGTTGGCTGCCCGTATATATTCTTTTGAGAAGTGTCTATTTATGTCTTTTGCCTGCTTTTTAATGGGGCTGCTTGTTTTTTTCCTTTCGGTGTGTTTTAGTTTCTTGTAGATCTTAGATGTTAGGCCTTTGTCAGATATACAATTGGCAAATTTTTTTTCCCTTTCTGTGGGCTGTCTCCCTGCTCTTTTGATGGTTTCTTTTGCTTTGCAAAAGCTGGTTAGTTTGATGAGCTCCCACTTGTCTATCTTATTTCTTAAGATATGGGCATTTAGGGTCTGAACAGGAATTGGTTGTCAGTTCCTATTTCCATAAGGGTGTCTCCTACGTTTCCTAAGATTCTTATATTTCGAGGTTCTACATTTAGGTCTTTGATCCATTTAGAGTTAATTTTTGTGTATGGTGATAGGTAGGGGTCCTGTTTCAATCTTCTGCATGTGATCAGCCAATTTTTCCAGCACCATTTACTGAATAGGTTCTCCTCTTCCAGTGGTTATTGTCGGAGGCTTTGTCAAAGATGAGTTGGTTGAGAAATTGAGGCTTTGCTTCTGGAATCTCTATCCTGTTCCATTGGTTTATGTGCCTGTTCTTGTACCCATACCAGGCTGTTTTGATTACTGTAGCCTTGTAGTAAAGTTTGAAGTCTGGAATTGTGATACCTCCTGCTTTGTTTCTTTTTGCTAAGGATTGTTTTGGCTATTTGTGGTTGTTTATGTTTCCATATGAATTTCTGTATTGTCATTTCCAGGTCTGAGAAGAATGATGTTGGTAACTTAATGGGTATTGCATTGAATCTGTAGATTGCCTTTGGTAGGATAGACTTTTTAACAAGGTTGATTCTTCCTATCCATGAGCATGCAATTTTTTCCATTTGTTTGTGTCTTCTTGGGAAACTGTCAGAAGAGGGGGGTGGGATCAGCAGTTGAGGGAAACTGCCAGGTGTGGGAAGAGCACACCTCATCAACAAGGGTACCTGCATAATCAACGTTTGTATAACTAACCCTGAATTGTATCCCACATATTTATTTTTAAAAATTTTGCCCTTGACCATACATTCTTCAGCTACTCAAGTTTTGGCATGTTATTCTGGACATACTAGGGAATCAATAAATGAATAATATGTGACTTAAAGAACATGAAGCTAATGAATGATGATGTTTAGAGATTATATCCATCTGACCTTTTCCTCATGCCTGTGGAAGCAAATTAAAGGTATATTTAATCAGTGATTAGGCAGCATGGAAGAAAGAGTCATCAATTATTTTATAAACCAGTTAACAATATGGCTATTGCATTATTTTATTAAGGTCTGATAATAAGTCAAGACAGATACGGAAACATAATCTATACCTTCAGTATAGAATTCTCTGTGATAATAGTCTGCTCCTCTTTACTTTCTGAGTTTGGTTAGAGTGAGGGAAGATAAATCAAAACAACATATGTAATGCTAAACATTTGTAAAAATAAAATCCTAACCTTTACATTTTCCTGTTATTCTGTGGAGTTGTATTGTAGAAACACCAGAAATCATGATAGCTTATATATGTATTGTACGTATATCACCAAGGCACAGAAAATCGATATTTGATAAGGAAGTAAGATGAATTCATTTGTCAAGAACATTGTGATTGTAAGCTACTCATGTATTCTCTTTTAACCTCTAAGTCTACACAATAAACTCCATTTTAAATAAGAAATAGAGAGAAAGGCCAATGACAGAAGTAATACCAGGAAAAAAATATTGAATTTAACAATGTTGAATAGAAAGAAAAAATAAAATAATTAGGATAAATCTGAAAAGGGAATTGAGGAGTCTAACAGAGCCCTGTCAACTATCACTTCAGAAAGCAGGAGTTGGACAATGTCCTCCTGTACATTGCTGCTAGGTGATACGACGAATAGGTGGAAATGTTTGGCTTTACTTATTCTTTTTGTAGATATTATTTCTCTACTTTTCTTCCATTCTAACTTTGATATTTTTCATATATTTCCCAATGTCTAGTAGTTCTGTTCCACTTGGTTTCATTTTTGAGCTTTTTGAAGGACAGGAAAGTAAAAATCTTGTCAAACAGAAGGGAAAATAAAGGCACAATAATATAGTTTTAATGGGAATAGAGCTGAAGAAGATAGAAAGAAACACTTTTCTGTTTTTCAATTTGGCACATAATTTTATTATTGTATCTAAGTTATTTGCTTTTCCGTAGCATAAAATAATTTAGTTATGGTTACTATCACAAACAAACAAGGCACATAAATGTATCATCAAAAGCCACTTTGAATTAGATAAAAGGAAGTTGGCTGTGCAGTCCTTTTGCATAAAAGTTCTTACCGCCTTGAAAATAATAAATTTGGAGGGTTTGAAAAAGATAAAAACCACAGAAAATCTCAATTGAAATATTAGTAAGGTTATACTCTTTCTCCTACTCCCCCAACTCTACACTAGATACATTTCCAACCCAATCAGAATATTAGAAAATTTCTTAAGATTTTATTAAATCTAGAATGCCACTGATTTATGATTTTTAATTTATATTAGTTTCAATAAATGCAATAACTTTTAAAAAACTCAAAGAAATAATTGTTTTAAAAAAGTTTATAATCTTGATAGTTATTTATCTTTCTTCTCAAATTATAGAAATTCAACAAGTTATTTCAATAATCTGCATCTGTTATTTGGAGTTACTCTGCAACTCACTACAATAAACTCTTTCATTATCTCAGAATATATGGACACAAAAGACATGGTATTGATAGCTAATTACACATTTCCTGGCACATATGAGATCAATATCAAAGGTTTAGTACCTGTATTTTTATTTTTTCTGATAATTTTATCAAGAGAATCCTGAAATATGAAGTCTAAGGAAAAAAGGCATAGAATCCCATTTTAAAATTAAAATGTTGTTGTTTTGACTTTTCAATGATAGGTTTTGGATCTTTTTCTTTATTTAATTGAAGAAGCAAATATGGATGGGATGCCATCCTTGCATGTGCATTAAAGACTGCCAATGCTGTATTGGCAACGAATCTATCAACTCATATGACAGATTCAAGATTAAGTTCTTATACCTTCCATGACATTTTGAAGTGAACTATTTTTGTTGTGGAAGAAAGGAAGAGAAAAAGGAAAGGTCATAGAATCCTTGTCAGTCAATCATATTGTCCTGTAAAATAGAAATGTCGGATCAATGTCAGTGAGCAACACAGATGGGGACTCATGTGTTATTTGTTGGGGTAAAGCATCTTTGCCTCATTTTACAACGCAAGATTTATAATCCTTTAAATTTGGCAATAGCCGGGCTCGGTGGCTCAGCCCGTAATCCCCGCGCCTTTGGGAGGCTGAGGTGAGTGGATTGCCTAAGCCCGCCGGTTCGAGACCTGCCTGGGAAGCGAGACCTCATCTCTACAATAAATCAAAAATCAGCCGGGCGTGGTAGCGCGTGCCTGTAGTTCCAGCTACTTGGAAGGCTGAGGCGGAAGGATCGCTGGAGCCCAGCAAGTCGAGGCTGCGGTGGCCAGGAGCGGCCACTGCACTCCAATCTGGGCGACAGAGTGAGACTCCAACTCAAAAAAAATAAAATAAAATAAAAATTAAAAATAAATAAATAAATAAATTTGGCAATAATAGAATACTCAGTCACTTGCTAGCTGGATACTCTGTGCGAGTGAAATTATTCCCACTTCCCAAAACTCCCCCTCCCATAATATAAATAAAACCTGCACAAAGCCAAGAACTTGATGTATTAAAATTTTACCAGTAACACATAAAGTTATATGTTTAAGTGAAAACATAAACATATATAGTAGACTACAATCAACATTTAATAATAAATACCTGTGTATCTTGACTTCTTACAAAAATATTATATATTTCAAAAAATGATCAGATTTTTTGCATGACGTTCAATCATTCTTTCTTGTCAAGGAGGTCTATCTTAATCCATCCTCATGATAGCAGCCATAGATATTTAGCTATTATGTGAATAGACAGTGCTTTAATTCACTGTTATGACACAGTTTTCAATATATATCTTTTCACAGGTACTTAAACTTCAAAGAAGATGACCTGTACCATATTTTTCCCTAGAAAAGGTTTTCTGTGGTGTCCAATAAGATCTTATTTTTTCTAATTACTTTTAGGCTAGTTTTCTGTCATTATGGATAAGAAGTAGATTTTATTAAATCACTTTTAAGTTATTCACTTGAATTATCTACTTATATTGTGTATCCTTTGTGCTAAAGTCATGTTTTTAGATATGCTCAAAATTCCCTTTTATAACCTTAAGTATGCATTGAATTACAGCTTCCTAAATTAGATTTTTAAATTATTTGCATATGTGGACATATTTGTGTATGTGTCCATGCTCAGCCATAAACTATGCGGCTTAGTGACAAATGTCAAATTAATCAATAATCATGTAGATAAATTATTCATCAACAAGTAATCCATTAAGTAATTTTAGAAATTATAACCCGGACTCGGTGACTCAGCCTGTAGTCCCAGTGCTTTGGGAGGCTAAGGTGAGCGGATTGCCCAAGCCCGTGGGTTCGAGACCCGCCTGGGCAACTTGGCGAGACCTCATCTCTACAATAAATCAAAAAATTAGCCGGGCATGGTAGCGTGCACCTGTAGTTCCAGTTACTTGGAAGGCTGAGGTGGAAGGATCGCTGGAGCCCAGGAGCCCAGCAGGTCGAGACTGCAGTGGCCGGGAGCAGCCACTGCACTCTGGGTGACAGAGTGAGACTCCAACTCAAAAAACAACAACAAAAAAGAAATTATAGAAAATTAGATGTCATGATGCATTCACCTACTTTGACTTAAAGAAATGTTTGATGTTAAACATGACATTAATAACTAATAAAAAACGATTTTTCTTTCTCCTTCAGATGCTTTTACAGTCTTCCAATGCAACAAAAATTCTGATAGTTATAAGGCAAAGAAGAAAATAGTCTGGAGAAAATAAAGAGCCCTTGAAATCATAATTCAAAGACAGAATCTTCTGGGTAGAAATGAATTCTTTAAGTATGCCTGGATTTTAAGGAAAGCAGCTGACCTTCAGGGACTCTAAACCATTTATGCCCAGGTTTATGTAATTTGACATAATAGGTTTCCATTGCTTTCATTTGAGGGCTCTGTACTACTAGATGGCATGGGATCAATCTACATCCTCCATTATCACTCCATACATCCCTTTTTGTTTGTTTGTTTCATCATCTGCCTTTGAGCAAATTGTATATTTTGAAAACCCTTTATCCTTTGTGCTCATTTTCTATATTATAATATAAACATAGTAAATTCTACATAAAAATTTGGGTCTTTGATTTTCAAATAAATTTTTCTTATTCTCTTCAAGTGGATTGGGATTTAATGTTATTCTTAAAGACAGACATTGTTTTAAGTTATGGACTATATTTTAGCTTACATGAAAAAAGAAGACATTATACATCAAAGTCAGAGAGAAATTAACAAGGAAAATAAGGGCTGATGTCAACCAGAGCCCTTTTTCACTGTCTGGAGCCATGAGCTTTCTTGCTATGGTGATTTGTTATAGAATCCACCCTTCTTCACTAAACTCTGGCATTTATCTGTTATTTTGCACAACACTATCACCTAGATTCCTCAAGCTTAAGTAAAGCAGGTCCTTATCTAATTGAAGCCATTTTGTCATTTTCACCTCTGACAAACTTTGATGGTGAAGCTGTGGGCTACTAGGAATCAGTGATCCAGTCTCTGACTTGCTTGAAAAATCAAAATGAAACAAAATATACAAATAAGTATTATAACTTCTAAGCCAAAGACTCTGCTAAACTAGTAAATTTCTAAAGTTGGTTTCTAATCCTGGTCTATCTGACTCCACAAGCCCAGAATCTCAAGCAGTATACTGTACTATTTTCTCTTTAGTAACCTTCCAAAATCCTACTTTAGGGATTTAGGCCACTCATTTATGAGATGTTTTAATTCAAGGAAATCAAGCTCATCAAAATTATAATGAATGAATAAAGTATGGGACATTGCTCATAATAAGCACCATTGACTTCCTGACAGTAGTCAAAATTTTCTGCAGTTTCTTTCAAAATGTGGAGCATTCTTTCTAAAATGTCTATGAACATCTGATATACATGGAGACTAGTGCATAATTGCAGCTCAGGCTGGGTAATTTGTAATGAACAAAAATATATTGGTTCGCAGTTCAGGAGACTGGGAACTCTAAGATTAAAGGACCAACATCTGACAAAGGCCTTCTTGCTGCATCATGACATGGCAGAAGTCAGCAAAAAGGAAGAAAGGGAAAAAAATGAGAGATTGAGGGAGAGGGAGAGAAAGACAGAGAGAGAGAGAGAGAGAGAGACAGACAGACAGACAGACAGACAACACACAAGATGAGGCAAGCCCATGTCTGCTATAACAAATACCCTCCCAACTATAATAACATTAATTCAATCATAAGAACAGACCCCTTCATGGCTTAATCATCTCTCATAGTTTCCATTTCTTAGTACTCTTACAATAGCAATTAAATTTCAACATAAGTTTGGGAGAATACAAACATTCAAACCATAATATCTGTGTAAGCCCAATAAAATCTCACAAGTCCTTAATAGTAGAGAAACTTTTCTGGCAGCAGTCAGAAAATAAGAGGATGGAAGAAGGTTCAGAGAAATGAAATGTTGCTGAATTTGAAGACAGAGGAAGGGGCTAGAGGTCAAGGAGGCAATTTCTAGAAACTGGAAGAGTTGAGGAAGGGGACTCTCCCATAGAAATTGCAGAAAGGAACACAGTCCTGCTGATACCTTAATTTTAGTCCAGTGAAACCCATATAAGACTTCTAACCTACAGACCTGCAATATAACAACTTTCTGTTGTTTTAAGTCACCTTGTCTGTGGTCACTTTTTACAGTTGTTATAGGAAACTAATACACTACCGTCATTTATTTCAGTTTTTTACTCGATGTCACATTATCATACAAATCTTTCCTATTAGATCCTATTTTAAATTTTCATCCCTGATGTTCTTTACATCCTTCTCTGATTTTTTTTCCTCAAAGAACTTGCCAATATTTACAGTGTGTCTATATTTATATTGACATTTATATACATAAGAAGACATATACCTGCAATCATTATTTATCTTCTTCCACTAGGATATCAGTTTTACCAGACCAGTAAATCTTTCTTTTTGTAAGTTTTGTTTTGTTTTTCACTTATGTATGTTCATTGTGTAGTTTCTAACACACACTAAATGTTGAACATTTGTTGAATAAATATGAACAAATTTTCTATAGATTTTAGTTGATGATTAAGTTAATTAGATAAGGAAGTTTTAAAATTGACTCAAAAGTAGATTAGGTAAAAACTGAAACTGCACCCCAACCTACCCAACAAGTATAAAGTATAAAGTTACAGATTATGTGTCTGTAAATGGTTTTACTAATGTCTAAAAACATTTGCTATATCTGTAACTTTAGAAAAAAATTATACTTCATTTTAAATTCCTGTAGACCTACCTATATAACTTGAATACAAATCACACTGGACAGGTTATCCAAATGTATGTAAAAATTGTAGATCTGTGACAGCTCATTCTGTTGCTACATTTATTTTTATGCTATCATACTTCAAAACACATCCATTCTATCCATATAGTTCATTTTTTTCTTCTTTTGTCATGAAATATTTATGCACTGATAGACAATGAAAATTGGCATGTTTCTCTAGCTTTCCATTCCACTGCTGGCAGCTACTGAAATTATATAGGATACTTTGAACTTGTGAGTTGATTTCAAACTTCTGAGTAACCTCTGTTCAGCATGATGTTTACTTACTGTGATCACAGGTCCATTGTTCTTCTGTCCCAAGAGACAATAATCCCTAATCAGGCACATCTGTTTCAAGAACTACACTTACCTTTTTAAATTTTTTTACAAGATTCAATTTTTTTGAACCATTCTTTCAACTGGATTCTACTGCTGCAGAGCTCTTTTGTGTTGGTTCACAAAAAAAACTATTTCAGGTTGTTTTGTCCTTAGAATAAATCACTCAAGAATAATTTAGTAGGTACCACTAAAGCATGACCTAATTTACTTTCATGTAAGCTAATAATCTTCAATTTCATTTAAAAATATTTTGTATCGCTTACATCTACAGAGCACATTTAATAGTAAACTTTCTATTTCTTTAGTTATATCTAAATCTCAAGTTGAATAATTTTTTTCAGATCTGTACCTATGCTAAACTTAATTTTATCTTTACTGATATCAATGCTATTTATGGTATAATACTAATTATATTATTTTTATATTTGAATAGAGTACACTGGGCTTGGACCAAATTTTTTAACATAGTGATTAATCATGTGTTCATTTACTGCAAGCATCGTATTAGTCACAGTTAGATGAAGTGAATTGCATTTTTCTTCAATTTCCTTCATAATTGTCTACTGTATCTTATTCCTCCATTCAGCTGGACAAATGTGCCTAAAGTTGAGTTTCCATGGTGTTGGTGCAGGAGAGATTCGTTAACCCTGATTTGCTGTTACAGCAACTGTTGACTGACTAAAAAGATGTTAAGATCATCATTCCTCCCCAAGACATTGCCTCCATGGCATCATATAGATTATAAAAAAGAGCTGTGAAGCATTTATATGGAAACCTCTACTATTTTTAAGAAGTGGAAAATTGGAAGGAGTAACTCAATCCGATTTTACCATACCATCAATTGGAGAGTAAGTTGTTTTCAGTTGCCCTACAATTGACAGAGTAATCTTCTTTATTATCATCATAATTTTCAACTTTATACACTAAAAAGTACTAATTTTGAAGACACTGTATCTTATTTTTATACTTTGTCTATTAACATTGCACCCTAATGGATTGAGGTATGTATCTAGAGTTAACGTGTTCCTACAAGAACAATAATATTTTTTATTCATTATTTTGTTGTTTTTGTTTGTTTTTTATATCAATATTTTTTATTTTGATATTGTGGGGTACAGTTAAGGGTTAGGTATACAAATATGATTCGTTCAGGCACCCTTGTTGATAAGGGGTGTTTCCCCATCCCCAGACAGATATTACTGCTGTTAATCCCACATCCCTTCCCCTCCCCCCCTCATAGTTTCCCACCACTGTCAGTCCTTTTCTTATGGTATTACAATGGATGTTCAAGGTCCACTATATAAGTGAGAATATGTGATACTCAAATCTTTGTTTCTGTAAGAGGTCACTCAGTATTATATACTCTAGTTCCATCCAGGTTGTGCGAAATTCATGATTTTGTTCTTTTTTATGACTGCGTAGTACTCCACCGTGTATATGTACCACATTTTTTTAATCCAGTCCTCTTTTGATGGATAGCATGGTTGATTCCAGGTTCTTGTTATTTTGAACAATGTTGCGATAAACATACGCGTGCAAGTATCTTTTCATAGAGTGATTTGAGTTCTTCAGGGTATATTCCCAGTAGGGGGATTGCGGGGTCATGTGAGAGGTTGATATTTAGAGCTTTTAGGAATTGCCACACTGTTTTCCACAGAGGTTGCACTAGTTTACACTCCCACCAACAGTGTAGCAGTGTTCCCTTTTCGCCACACCCTCTCCAGCAGCTGTTATTTTTTGAGTTATTGATAATTGCCATTCTGACTGGAGTTAGGTGGTATCTCAGTGTGGTTTTGATTTGCATCTCCATGATGGTTAGTGAGGTTGAACATTTTTTCATGTGTCTGTTGGCTGCTCGGATAT
Organism: Carlito syrichta; assembly: GCF_000164805.1. NCBI lineage: Eukaryota > Metazoa > Chordata > Mammalia > Primates > Tarsiidae > Carlito > Carlito syrichta. The sequence continues at coordinate 108,006 of NW_006972461.1, read as the reverse complement.
CTTCCTCTGAGAAGTGTCTGTTCATATCTTTGCCCACTTTATAATCGGGTTGTTTGTTTTTTTCTTTTCAGCACGTTTGAGTTCCTTGTAGATCCAAGATGTTAAGCCTTTGTCAGACCTAGAGTTGGCAAATACCCTGTCTGTGGGCTGTCTCCCTGCTCTCTTGATGGTTTCTTTGGCTTTGCAGGAGCTTGTCAGTTTAATGAGGTCCCACTTGTCTATCTTATCTCTTATGGCCTGTGGGTTTCGGGTTTTGTTCAGGAATTGGATGCCAGTTCCAATTTCCATAAGGGTATGTCCTGCATTTTCTAAGGTTCTTATGGTTTGAGGTTTTACATTTAGGTGTCTAATTCATTTAGAGTTTAATTTTTGTGTATGGGGATAGATAGGCGTATTGTGAGAGGAGAACCTATTCAGTAAATGGCGCTGGGAAAACTGGCTGACCACATGCAGAAGACTCAAACAATAATATTTTAAAGAAGAAAGGGATATTAGAAATAAATTACATACCCAACTCTCATTTGACAGATGAGAAAACTGATGCCAAGTGAGTTTTGAATTATCTGGATTTACATGAACTAGAACTCAAACTAGGACCTGGGTTGCTACATTCACAATAAATCTCTTTCTAGTACATTAAACTCCTTTCATTATGAATTGTATCTTGCAAATTTGTTTATGAATAAAGGATTCAATAGGATTTTTTATTTCATAACTAAGACAAGTATTGCAGGAATTTTTCACTTCACTGTCAGTTTAGATCCCTGAGTTCTTGTCTCATGACCAAGAAAATTAAGGAACATGGACACCAAAGAGTGAGGAAGAAGGAGTTTATTAAGCAACAGACAGCTCTCAAGAAAGAGAGGGCCCCGAAAGTGGGCTACCTGCAGTGAGGGAGTACTTTGTGTTTTTCTATCTCCTTTCTAGGGGCATTCTTTTCATTTGCATCATACCCACCTCTCAACATCTTAGCTGTATCCTGTTCCCAACTTTTATTGCATGTGTGTGCCTTTGTCCAAAGTTACTTCATCTTGATTATCACAAATAAGTACCACAGAAAAGCCCATTGGGGTGGGGGAAGGTAAAACCACAATTCAAATGTCGTGTTAATGACATTATAATGAGCTTGGATCAAGTTAAGGACATTTAATTGAGCTATGGAGCCTGCATCTGATTTTAAAAGTCTCATTTAAATAAACATTCAGGCATAAGAGGATGTTCTTAACCACATTAACCAATTGTTCAATTGCTAGTTACATAACAGGGACCATTCGGGGACGTTTTTCTCAAGACCCTCCCTGTCTATCTGCCTGGCCAGTTTCTGACTACCTCTTCTCTCACAAGTGTTGGTGTTGACTTGTACATGGTAAAGGAGAAAATAAAATGTTTGGAATTAGCTAAAGTCAGGCTAAGGGCACTGAACAAATTCTAAGATTTTATTAGGAACTCAGTGAAAGAGAGGAGTTCAGCATGTTAAAGTTATAAAAGCCTTCACAAATATAAGGTCAATCAATAAAATAATGACAGTGATCTTGTGTGATCAATCTGAAAGAAACTGCAAGATGTGAACAATAGTAGCATCACTGAAATAAATAGTCCCCATTTGTGCTAATCTGTAATTAGAGTTCTAATTAACTAGTAATATTTATTGATTTCACTTTCTAAAAGTAATTGCTAGCCAGGCTCGGTGGCTCAGCCTGTAATCCCGTGCCTTGGAAGACTGAGGTGAGTGAATTGCCTGAGCCCGCGGTTTCGAGAACCACCTGGGCAACTTGGCGAGACCTCATCTCTACAATAAGTCAAAAATTAGCTGGGTGTGGTAGTGTGCGCCTGTAGTTCCAGCTACTTGGAAGGATGAGGCAGAAGGATCGCCAGAGCCCAGCAGGTCGAGGCTGCGGTGGCCGGGAGTGGCTGCTGCACTCCAGTCTGGGCGACAGAGTGAGACACCAAGCCAAAAAAAAAAAAAAAAAAGTAATTTCTTTTCTTGTAATCTTTATCTCTCTTGGCATCTAATATAATCTAGGCTGATTGCTCTTCAAGAAAAAAAAAGTCACAGAAAGGAGAATTTCCTCTATAATGCTAATGCAAAACCAAAGCAAAATTCTTTACTATATATGAAGGCTACAAATAAAAAATTACACTTGCAAGTTTTATTAAAATGATATAATATAGCCGGGCTCGGTGGCTCAGCCTGTAATCCTGCGCCTTTGGGAGGCTGAAGTGAATGGATTACCTGAGCCGGCGGGTTCGAGACCCACCTGGGCAGGCAAGACCTCATCTCTACAATAAATCAAAAACATTAGCCGGGCGTGGTAGCATGCGCCTGTAGTTCCAGCTACTTGGAAGGCTGAGGCAGAAGGATCGCTGGAGCCCAGCAGGTCGAGACTGCGGTGGCCGTGAGCGGCCACTGCACTCCATTCTGGGCGACAGATCAAAAAAAAAAAAAAAAAAAAGATATAATATTAAAACATGACATTGTGAATTGTTTCCTCATTTATCAAGTGTAGTGTAAATTGTCATGGTAAATTTCTGAGCACTATTGCATTGTTGCAAATATCATATGATTGAATGTATATATTCCATGTTTCATATCTGACATATGGGTATCTAGTTTTGATAATGAGCAAGCATTAACATCTAAAGATTTATTTGGAAAGATATGGAGGGAGTACATATTTATATTGCAATATATTTTTGCATGTTTGTAACTGATTATTGCCATCAGAGAAACATGCCATCTGATCTTGAGATTGTGTAAATATACATTATTTTACAAATATTCATGTAATCATAGTGAATTTTTAAAAAACACCATAAATGTTGCTTTAAATACACCTTAGCTTAGTGTTCCTACTTCTATAGCCTCATTTCAGCTGGTTGAGCAGTACATGTATAGAATGAATAGACCACCAGGAGCTCCTTCTGTTTAAGTGGTACTGGTAAATGATTCAACTTTTATTCCTTAGAATAAATCCTAGGAGATAATTCAGAGAGTAAAGCAAAAGTTATAACATTGTTTCCTCTATTTCTTTGATGCACTAAGAATTAATTTACTTTTCTCTCAGACTGGCCTTGCTTTGCCAGCAAAGAAGCTACCGTTTATATTGCTTTATTAAAAAGATCCATTAACAACATTAAATTGCTTCATGTCTCTAAAAATGTGGTATGTAATTACCTAATACTGAGTTACTTAAAGAAAGAAAAAAGAATACCAAATTTAGCTCTAATATGCCTGGCCATATAGTATATAAATTCCATTAACTATTTATCCCATGCTTTAAAACTATCAAGTGATTCACTCTTCAAAATATTTCCCCTGTAGTTAAAACATAATTTAGAGTAGAATCACCTCGTAATAATAAAATTAAAAACAAGTATACTTGCCTCTTGATACAGTAAAAAACAAATGCAGCAAGAATTTAATATCATGAGTGAAAGTAGAAAACAAGTATGATTGTTGGGGGGAGAGTTGTTTCTTATAAGTGAGGTAATCACATTTGTTTATTTAATTATCATTTTGTTATCGTTCCCATAATCATTGAGTAAGAGAGTTAAAAAGCATAAACTATATATTTTTAAGTCCTAATAAGGTAAATATAGCCAAACTGTTAAGGAATGTGGCATAGACTATCTTACCAGGGAATTGCTGTGATCTCTGAAGTAGGGGCTTGACCATGTCATCTCCCCTAATTATCTATTTAAAGTGATACCCTCTTTCCATAGCAATTGCTATTATCCAGAGGTAGGTCACATAAAGATGCCCACTCTATGTGGTTTGGGAAACATAATGGAGATTGTAATTTAGGAACCATTATGTAGATTGGCATCATAAAAGGCAACAGGAACTGCTCCTTTTTGAAGGGAATGTGGTCCTTAGGAACACTGAAAATGTAGTCAGTCATTACAAACTGATTGAATGCCAAAAGTAGGTGACAGAGGATGGAGCAAAGTTAGAAAACTTACTTTGATTCTCGGTGGATAATGGTCATATTTTTGCTGAATAAATCACTCAAGGCCTAATTTTTGCATAAAAGCCTAAAATGATTTCTCTGAAAATAGAAAATGTAGGTCATTATTTAGAATTTCTGATTTTTCCTTTGCTTCATTCTAAAAATGCAATTGAATGTGATTATATTGATGTAATAATATTATCTGTGTCATTAACTCTTACAATTTAGAACATAATTCTTTATCCAATTTCTAAATAAAAATAATTTGATGTTTCTATTACACTAGCTATGGTCTGAATGTTTGTGTTCTTTGAAAATTCATGTTGAAATCCTCATCACTAGGGTGATAGTATTAGTAGGTGGGCCTTTGGAAGGTGATTAGGTCATGGGATTGGCCTTATCAAGGAGGCCTGAGGGAGACCCATTACCTCCTCCACCATGTGAGGACACAGAAAAATCTTCAATAAACCAGAAAGTGGAACACTACCAGACAACAAATCTTCTGATATCTTGGTCTTGGACTTACCAGCTTCCAGAACTGTGAGAAATAAATCTCTGTTATTTCACCTAGTTTATGGCATTTTATTAGAGGACCCTGAACAGATTAAGACATACTATACTACCTGTATCAATCTCATTAATTATAAACTGATTTTTCTTTATTTTGTTGCTGTGCAGTCTTGTGTCTAGCATTTTAGTAGTTAAGAACATTGAAGATGTTATTCAGGACTATATTTTATCTTTTTTTTGCTTGCAGATAAAATTTTGATCATAAGCAGTGACTGTAGAACAAGAGAAAGATGTCTGGCATGTGGGGGAAGGGAAAAATTGGGGGTATATTTAGGGTATAGAATGGATAAGAATTAGTGATGTCTATGGGATAAGGAACTACAAGGAATGTATTGTAAGAGATACAGGAGAAGACTGTAATATCAACATGGAGTCTGCTTTTGGATATATTGATTTTGAAATGTCTATGAGCAATCAGTTGGAGATCTAGAATGGATTCCGTAGATGGACAAAATATAGCTATAAATCTCAGAAGAGACATATTACTAGGTTGAAGGTAAATAATTGGAAACCATTGGATAGAGATGGTAATTGAAGTTGTGGAATAGAGAAAGATTAGAGAGACTCTTAATAGACATTCATTCATGTTTTCAACGAATAATTTTGAGTGCCCATTATGTGCCACACACATAATGGTGAGAAAAGAATAGCATTCCTGCTATTGAAATCACAAAGATGTTGAAGATATGCATTCATTGAATGTAGGATCATATTTTTAGTCATTGCCAAATTCTTTTATGTCCTAGTTTTTTACTTTTGAGATTTTTAAGAAAAAAATTATAATATTCCTGGTAAATTGTTTAATACTTTTTTGTTTTGTTGGAATTTATTTCAACACAGGAATTTGGTTATCACTTATTTCTTAGCCTCTTCATAGTAACCCATGGTTTATGTTGTGACTTAAACAATCCCATATCCGTCCTATTACTAAATTTACCAATGACACAAACTGGGGACCCACAGACATGAATAATTTCTCTTTATTATGGAGATGGAGACAAAAATATGACCTTGGGCAAATAGTATATTTTATCCTACCTCTGTTAGTTTCTCTTATTTTCTTTTCATACCTAGAATATGAGATGTATCTGTTCTTATAATTGTTTATCACAAATTCTGTTCATAAGGGACCTGCTATTAATCTTATGGGAAGTTTATACTCCAGACTGTATAATCGTAATAAAGCAAGGATATTTACGGTTTCATCAATTCTCACTAACCTATGGTCTTTCAGTCTTATAATCTGATTCATGTGAAAAGTTGTCATCAGAAGGCATTATCTATAGTATACATTTTCCCTAGAAATTAATTGTGAGACATTGTACAGTGGTGGTGCCTCATGCCTGGGGCAGGCATTGCTATTTTTCATCACATTTCACTTGTTTTCTTTTATTCTAAACTTCCCTTTGTTAGAAAAATATATATATTAACTTGATTAGTTTGGGAATGAGGCGAATAAACATGCAATTTTTTGGTGTGAGAGTTATTTTCACCTTTTGATGTTTTCAGAGGGGATTATCTATATGTGATCACCCCTAATACAGTAAAATTCAGTTTCTAATTATTTAAACTTATTAATCAGAAGAAAGGAAATAGCAGTGTGAGGCCTGACTGTAATTAAAAGTCTATAGGTTTCTACATTAAAACATCGAAGATAGATTTCTCACACAATTAAAGGCAAATGTATCCCGTGGTACATATATACAGTGAACAGCTTGGATTGTCCTATTTAACTTCTTACATAGTACGAGAAAAGCAAACTAATGGAATTTAGACTTTAGTTTGAAGCAAAGTTCATGTCTCTATGATAAAATTCAGTGGATCAAAAAAAGTGTTTTCAGCTGACTTAACATCTGACTCATTTCACCACACAATAGATTTGATTGGCTCTGCTGTGTAAGATACGCTGAGTCAGCAAATGAATTAAAGGATGTATAATTTGGTAACTGCAAGCATGTGAAATCTAACTATTGCATTTTGTCTATGTACATGGTAACTAGATCTTACTAAAACAAGCAAAATTATTGCCCAAGAGCATCATATAAGCAAAATTATTTTACTATAGATAAAATATCATAGGTATGGTATTTTATGGTAGATAGAATCATTTGATGCTTCTGTTAACTCTATAAATGCCTCTTAAAACACAATTTTGCTCCATTGCAATTAAATAATCATTTTGGTTCTCCTCGTGACTTGCAGCAAACAGACACTTATTTAATATGCCTTTTTAAATGAGTTGTCTGAAAGAACAAATAAACCTATGAGACTAAGCATAAATTAATCCCTTTACCAAATTTCATTGTTAGCATCCTCATTTTCTCACTCTTTAAGAAATCATTTTTACAAATTATATGGATATGAAAGATCTGAAGTGTAAGTTTTATAAAGCTTAAAATAGAACTCCTTTAAAAACTATATTGATTTGAATTGTTTCCTTTTTTTAGACTTGCTTGTAAAGTACTTTTATATTTTGTGAAAGTAAAGTATGGTTTATCTCTTGCTTTTCTGATGTTAGTCTTACCTTATGCTGAAAAATTATTTGAGGATGACAGTATCATTTCTATTTCTACAGCATTTGAAATACTGAACATTTTAATACACAAAATATTTGAAATTGTGGAGTATATTGGACATGATATAAATAGAATACATTTTTATAAGAAATAAGCTTATCTAAATTTGATATACACAAATCAGGTAAGCAATTTCAATATGAACATATTCTTGAAAAATATAGCTGAGAAAAAAATTGGAGAGCAACCAACTCAAAACGATGTTTTAGATCTCTAGAGTAGAAGTGCATTTCTCCCCTTCATCTTGTAAAATTTTTTTAATATCAGAAAAACTGTTTATTTAACTTTTTTGATAGTTATCTTCTACCACATCATACCTGGCACAGTGGCTCACGTCTGTAATCCTAGCTACACCTGAGGTTGAAACGAGAGGATCATTTGAGCCTGGGAGTTCGAGGCTATAGTGAGCTATGGTCGCACCACTGCACTTCAGTCTATGCAGCAGAGCAAGACTCTGTCTGTGAAATAAATAAATAAATAAATAAATAAACAAATAAATAAATAAATAAGAATAAAAGTGAAAAGACATTGCATTGTATAGTACCTATATGCTCTAGGCACTATTCTGGGAAGCACTGCCGGTCTTTATTAGGTCACTGAAATATTATTCATATTAAAAACTATGAGTGCATCAATAAAACATTAATATTTTGTTCTTCTGTTCCCAGATTGCCAAAAACTGCTGAAAATACATTTTAAAAAACCACCTGTATGGGACCACTACAGATTCATACTTTGTAACTGTATCAGGGCTCTTCGTGCTTCTAGGCAGTGTTTTTATGAACCCTTTTATTATTTCTTAGCACATTGCCCTCAGAAGAATATGTTTTAAAATAAACTGACCTGATATAATACAAAAAGTGAATTCACCAGTAGACCTCTCTTGTCTACCTTAAACATCATTTGATTTATTAATAGCACAAGAAAAGGGTGCATCTTCAAGTCTTATGCATCAGTAATTCACAATTACTGCTATAATTTGCTTTTTCTTAACTCAGATTTCAAATGATTTCTATTTGTTGTTACTTACAGATTTGTTTGGACTTATTTTCCCCTTGTGCAGCTTCTTTTCATGAATTGCTTCAATTTTCTCACTAGTTTCTATCTGAGATGTTTAAAAGAACTGTAAAGGATATGTCCATTTAAAACACTGTATCTATTAATTAAGATGTTAACAACTTTATCTGGACCAACTTTTATTTATTTATTTTTCTTGAGTTGAAGTCTTAGTTTGTCACCCAGACTGGAGTGCAGGGGTACACTCGCGGCCACCACAACCTCAAACTGCTGGACTCAGGCGCTCCTTCCGCCTCAGCCTTCCAAGTAGCTGGAACTACAGGCACACGCCACCATGCCCGGCTAATTTTTAAAAAAATTTATTGTAGAGATGAGGTCTTGCCAAGTTGCCCAGGCTGGTCTCTAACCCTTGAGCTCAGTCAATCCTCTTACCTCAGCCTCCTAAAGTGCTGGGATTACAGGCGTTAGCCACTGCGCTCGGCCTGAGCCAACTATTATTTACTTTCCAGTTATTTGATTGAGAGGCACTGTTTCTGGTGAATTCAAACAAATTAAAACAATTGACAAAGATCAGGTTGAATTACTGTGTTCATTCTTGAAAGCACTTATATGAAGTGAATTGTAAGAGAGTTACAAAATAGCTGTCACATACCTAATTGTCTTCATTAATATGGCACACTTTGAAATTGATGTCACTCACTGTGAGTAACTTTTCATTAGTTTTCTGTCACCCTTAAGATCTGTATCAGATAGTATACAGCTTGGGCTACTATTTATTTTGCCGTATCATTCTGCAAAATGAAATTAAGTAACATTAGAATTGCCACTGAGACTATAGACTCAAGAGATAAACAGGCCATGTGTGGAACTGTGAAATCAGGGAAATGTCAATCCATCGCAGAAAGTAAAAACAACATTTGGATTGTAAACAAGTTCAGGCGTGGTGGCTCAGTCTGTAACCCCAGCACTTTGGGAGGCCGAGGCGAGAAGATTGCCTGAGCCTGGGGGTTCGAGGCCAGCCTGGGCAACTTGGTGAGTCTCCGACTCTATAATAAATCACAAAAACTAGTGGGCTTGGTGTCATGCATCTGTAATTCAAGCTACTTGGAAGGCTGACGTGAAGGATCGCCTAAGCACAACAGGTCAAGGCTGTGGTGGCCATGAGCATCCCACTGCACTCCAACCTGGGCAACAAGAGTGAGACTCCAACTCAAAAAAAAAAAAAAAAGATTGTAAACATATTCCTCTGGATATAATATTGTCAGAATAATCAGTGTTAGTTAGAATTAAATTCAAGCAAGGTGTTGTTTAATTAGTGGTTTCAAAGAGGATATCGTGACAATTTAGTGTTCCTTGAACTGTTTTCATTTCCACTAAGAGTGTAATGGCATTCATTGATTTTCAAAACTCTTACTAAGTAATGACTATGTGCCAGGCACCATGCATAGGCTTTCATACATTAAAAGTTATTCTTGCCTTCAAGAATATTTCAATTTAAGAACAAGTTTTTATTAATATATATTAACACCTATAAATATTTTCTACTGCATTGTGTAACTTATAGGCTCAATTTCCAGTATAAGTTTCAATTCATTGTTTATTGTACTTGTTATAGATATATTTTCTTACAATGTCATGAATATGGATTTATTTGTAACATAGTTACATTAACTAACTGTAATACTTTACTTTTAGAGAGAAGTACTAATACTTTACTTTGAGAGAGGAGAATATGCCACGTAATTTGAATGGAGAGGGTGGAGGACAATCGAAATCAGGAAGATCCTGATCTCCTTGATGGTACTGTTATCATAGGGAATAGCTTGTAAATGCAATGAGATTCAGGAGATTTCTGTTTAACTTAAGTCATAGAAGCAATTTTAACTTAATATTGCTTCCCTTATAGTTGTAAACTTGCTCCAATTTATATTTAAAATATTCAGTATGTATTTCCTTGCACAACTCTTTCATATTACTCTATGTACCTATTTCATTATTGCTCTTATTTCCTCTCTTTCTACTTCACAAATTTAAAAAAATCTTAAAATCATATTTGTCTTCTATTTTCAGGCAATATCATCTGATATTGAGGGAGCAGTAGCAATTTGGAACCCCCAGATGGTATTATTAGAAATAACACAGTATTTTAAGCTGATATATAATAAATAAATAGGAAATAAAAACTAAGTTGGTTATGTGACCATGTTATAAATTAATATGCCACCACATTTATTGGAATATTTTAAAGTTTGTATTTATTACATAAAATCAAATTATTGCCAATAATTAAGATCATGAATAACTGATAATCTTAAAAATTGTATGGAGCTAAAATATTTTCGCTTTTGATTCTGGAGATCTGATGTAGTAGGAATGTTATGGATATTTTTAAGGAGATTTTGGTCAATATTAATTGCAAATATAATAATCTTTTTAAAGAAACCATATTTTCATAGTGTTGATCAAAGAGCTATGTATTTGATAATTGATTTTCATTTGTTTCTATTATGTTGCAAGGTTGTCAAGAAAATCTATATAAGACATGTAAATGTCTCACAAAGTATGGTGGGCTTGGAGTTAGAGTTTATGTATTGATTATTTGTGTGTATCATTTGCATATTGGTGATCTCATTGTTGGTATATAAGACTGTATGCATATATATGCACATATATTTACATTTAATTTTGCATAAACAGTACACATCTTTATGCATAGTATTTGACTAAGTAACTTTAGAGATAAATATTTAACTCCTTTGATATTTCTACCTGAATTTTGAGTTATTCACTGTTATTTCATTTTAAAAGATAAATATAATTTTTTTGATTTTTCTATTCTAGATTTGAAATCTTAAGTATGTAGTGTGTGTGTGTGTGTGTGTGTGTGTGTGTGTGTGTGTGTGTGTGTTTTGAAACAAATTTTTTTCTTATGGTGAAGCAGTTGCCACTAGCATTTATTTACCAGAAATAAACTTAAATTATTATCAGCTGTATTGAGGTCATAGTTATCCCATTAATCTATAGGATAAAAAACACTTAAAATGGCAAAATTTGTTGCCATTAAAATGCTTTCCATTTCTTGCTAATGTAACTAAAGCATGTTAGATATATATTTAGTCTTCAGTCCTTTTAGTGTGCATGTTGTTTTCACATCATGAAGCCATAGCTTTTGGTAGAAATAACTACTTTAGAAATGAGGTGCACTATAATAGATTTTAATCACTCTCAAGAGAGTTTTATTTGGAGAAATTGGGTGCCAATCTATGAACATTTGATTTTGTTAGCTTGAACTGACTATTGGGTTCCCTCATTTATATTATACATTTTAAATGAAGTAGAAGTATTTGTCAAGTATTTGCCAACTCCATGTCTGACAAAGGCTTAACATCTTGGATCTACAAGGAACTCAAACGTGCTGAAAAGAAAAAAACAAACAACCCCATTATATAGTGGGCAAAAGATATGAACAGACACTTCTCAAAAGAAGACATCCAAGCGGCCAACAGACACATGAAGAATGTTCAACCTCACTAATCATCAAGGAGATGCAAATTAAAACTACACTGAGATACCACCTAACTCCAGTCAGAATGGCAATTATCAGTAACTCAAAAAATAACAGATGCTGGAGAGGATGTGGTGAAAAGGGAATGCTGCTACACTGTTGGAGGGAGTGTAAACTAGTGCAACCTCTGTGGAAAGCAGTGTGGTGATTCCTAAAAGCTCTAAATATCAACCTCCCATATGACGCTGCAATCCCCCTACTGGGAATATACCCTGGAGAACTCAACTCACTCTATAAAAAAGATACCTGCACACGTATGTTTATCGCAGCATTGTTCACAATAGCAAGAACCTGGAACCTACCATGCTATCCATCAAAAGAGGACTGGATTAAAAAAATGTGGTACATATACACAATGGAATACTACACAGTCATAAAAAAGAACAAAATCATGAATTTCACAGTAACCTGGATGGAACTAGAGTCTATAATACTAAGTGATCTCTCACAGAAATAAAGATCTGAGTATCACATGTTCTCACTCTTAAAGTGGACCTTGAACATCTATCATAATACTATAAGAAAAGGATTGACAGTGACGGGACAGGGAGGGGAAGGTTTGTGCGATTAACGATAATCAATATCTGTCTGGGAACAGGGAGACACACTTTATCAACAAGGGTGCCTGAACAATATATATTTGTATACCTAACCCTTAACTGTATCCCACAATTTTAAAATAAAAAATGTCTATAAATTTAAAAATAAATAAATAAATAAATGAAGTAGAAGTCAATTTTAAGTATTCAATAATCAGTTTAACAATTATTACACTATTATGTTTGTCTAAAGTTTGAAGGTCCTAATTTTAAGCATATGCTTAAAATCAGATCAATAACTATATTATTAATAGAACAATCAATTTTAGCTAATTTGAAGAAAAGTAGAAGGGCAAAAATGTCCAGCACTTAGATTTGATTATCACATTTCTCAAAATTTATATCATAGCTGTTCATTCATTAACTAGATTGAATAATCTGATTCAAGCTAGTTTAAGTCAACCAGATGATTTTTTGTGTCTTTTTATAATCAAATATTCACATATTGACAACGGGAGATTAAAAAAAAAAAGTTCTGGAGACTGCTAAATGGGAGGCAAATTTTTGCCTCTACTCAGTGTTTTTTTAGCCAAATCTGAGAATTAAACTGACATAAGACAGAGCAACAGTAGAGAAGCACACAAATTTATTCGGCGCAAGTTTTACATGGCATAGAAATCTTCATTAGAAAATAAAGATCCAGAGACAAAGAGCTGAACACTTGTATTCTGAATCAGACAAGGAGTAGAAGTGAAAATTGTGACAAGGCAAAGGGGCTTGGACTACGTGGTTAATTGGGTAGAGAAGTGACTAGAAAGATAAGGTTAGTTTAACAAGTTTGGTTTGTACAGAATTCAGCCTGAATTTTCTGTCCTTGATGATAAGAATGTTACTTTCCTTCAAGTATAGGGAGGGCATCTTTCACAGGGGCATTTCATCTCTTGCTTTTACAAAACAGAATGAAGGTCAGAGTGATCTTGTGCCTGCTGTTTTTCAACTGCCTTCAGCCCAAAGTATTTCATATGCCAAAGTGGCATATTTTAGAATGGTGTACGCTGAACTTCTACATTGCATTAGTTTTCAAAGCAAAAAAAAAAAAAATAGCAGAATATGAGTCTTAAAATGGTGCTTCTGAATCTTAAAATCTCTGACAGAAATTATGTTACAGACTTTTTTTGAATGAGGCGAAGAGATATTAACCACCTGAATTTTTTACTAACAGTTCATTGATAACCAAATTATCTTTGATCCTTAGAAATGTGCCTATATGTTTTAAAGTAAAGCTAAAAGGCAATGTTTTAGTGAATCAAGTGAATTTTAAAACACATGACACTGATCAAACACATGAACTGTGTTCATTAATTTCAATTATCCAAATTAAATTTCAACCTATTTTTCTAAGGCCTCACAGTACTCATTCTATTCTGAGAACCCCTAACTCCTTTTCTAACTTTAAAAAAATAATTTACTTGTATATATATGATGTATCACAAAATTAGACACTTTAAAGATCAAGGATGCATGTTCATGCAATGAAATTGAGTAATATTTTTAACTTTTTAGATATAGTTTTATTTATGAAGTGACCAAAGTTATAACTTCTATGGGATATTTTTATGATGTTTGTTTCTTTATTGGGTTTTCATAGCCTCATTTTTATGCAGGCCATGTTTTTCTTCAGAAGCGAATCATAAAATTGTGTATTTTTCTGGCTATTTCTTTTTCTTATAATATGAATTTAAAGAATCAAATAAATTCAACTCTTTTAAAATACATGTATTAAATACTAAATTTCTAAAGATTATTATCATTTGAATTACTTATAAGTAATATTTTATTTTTCTTCCCCAATTACTGCCTCAGGTTTCCACAGAAAAATTTATTTTCTTTATCTTCCTCTTTTATCCAAAGATGATTTGTCCATTGCCTCCCAAAGAGTGCACACCCTTGGTCTCCAGATATTTGCTCTTAAAATGCTAACAATCAGGAAGACCTTTACCAATACTTTAGAATATCAATAAAGTCTTTTTTTCCCTTAACAAATGAATATTAGATATGAAAATTTCATAATATGTGATATTTCTAGTTTGATAAATGATTCAATTTGTTTAAATAAGAATGAGTTTCCTGGAAAGTAAACTTTTTGTTGGTTCAGTTGAGAATAATACAAAGAACTTCTGGATCTGAGATGTTTTCTCTTTTTTTTATAATTATTATTAATTTTTTTAATTTTTAAAAAATCTTATTTTAAAGATTCAGGGTACAATTCAAGGTTAGTCATCCAAATGGTCATTGTACAGGTAAAGTTTGTGCCTCACTTTTTTCCCTACACCACCTGGTTTGAGGTCAGGTACCTGCTCCCTTTCTTGGCTGTTTCCCACTACTGCCAATCCCTTTCTTATAGTATTATGATAATTGTTCAGGGTCCACTTATGAGTGAGAACATGTGGTATTCAGTTCTTTGTTTCTGCAATAGATCATTGAGCATTACAGAGATGTTTTCAAGTGAGCAACATCGGCATTAAGTTTAGACTTCTATAATGCTTTGATAGACAGGGACATTTATTCATGCATCTCTCCCTTGCCCTATTCACAGTAGCTGACACTTAACAAGTACCTTGAACTTAGTTGATGGAACTTGATTGAATGGGATTTTAAATGATAACTTATATCTCCATGTGTGAAACTTGATTCAGATCTTGTTTATCCATATTTAAATTGTGTAGAAAATTTATAACATTTCTAAAAGAAGATATTGAGTTAAATTATTAGTTACTAGTTTGAAATTATTGGTGTTAAGTATATTAGTGATATTTATTGATGTTGTATAAATATATGGTTGAGCAAACTTAGATATGGTTTCTTCATAAAGCATTGGCATGACAAATTTTGTTTAAAATGCAAATTTTGTTTAAAATGCAATTAAAAATTAAAGCTTATTTTAAATATTACTAAATCTTAGTATCAAATTAAATATGCACATTTTAAGACTTTACTGATTTTTCAACCATTTCATCAGCTTATTTTTAAAGAATTAGCTTATATTTTTCTTTATTTAAAATTTTTACTTTAAACAGTATTCTTGGTTTTAAGTTTTTACTTACTTAGGCGACTTTTAATATGTTTTGTTTGCTGAAGGTGATTTTCAAATAACCCCAGAAGGAAAATAAGAAATATTGATGTGCTTAGATTTTCAACACGGTGTTTGTGTGCGTGTATGCATTTTCTATAACATCAAGATATTTCCTAACTACCTTTCCCTCTGTTATTAGATCCAAACTCCTACTTTAAAATGTATATATCACAACATGTTTTTCTATCATTTCTATCAGAGTAAAATATCTTCCATAAAATGAAAAACAAACTAGAATTTCAAGAGTTTTTCTTTAAATCAATTGTGGGGTGAGCAATTGTCTTTAATTTGAATTTATCCCATCTTTTATGACTAATTTCCAACCTTAGAGTTAACCCTCTAACCATCAAGTTACTTGTGCTATTTTCTCAAGGTGGTGTAATTATTTTGTTTTATTACCTCAACAAAATTTTAATAGGTTTATGGATAAGCAATTTTAGAGAAGCATGAAACCTAAACTAATTTAGCCTAAACACACTGAATAGATTTGAAGATTTGCATTTCCATGTAGTGATTGATCCTAAAATATTCAGCAGCACTAATATATAGCCAATTAAAATTTCAACAATAGAGCTAAATTAACTGTGCGATATTTCTATCAGCATTTTAAGTTGCCTTGTTGCTCATGGATGCTAAGTGAAGGGAAGTCTAGATTAGCAAAATATTTTCCAGAGACTGATGTCAAAAGGAAGCAAAAGATAGGAATCTACTGTTCTGTCTTTCTGTCAGTAAAAGAAATAACACTGGGTTCTTCCTCTTTTCAGTATTGCTTTTTGTAAAACATAAACGAAAATAAAACAAAATGAAACAACCCTGTACTTATTCATAGCAATAACTTAATGTTTCAAAATGTCTAATTTTAACATTCTCTAAATTTAAACATTAGCTAATGACATTTGCCAAAGTACCACCAGTTCTAACTCCTCACCCTTAGGTCATTTACTAGAGAATTACATGAGTTTAACATTAAGATATTTAAAATGTTAAAAATATTTTTTTTTCAGAAGAGAGCCTTTTTCATTAATGTTGGGAAGCAGTTATACTAACAACATTTTCAGATAACCAAGGAAATATCACAGATAATTATTAGGTAAAATTATACTGATTCTATATGATAGTGACTTACTCAAGAATTGTCAAGGTGTTAAGTGGAAAGAACTAAAACACATCACTTTGTAATCTAGTAAGAACTTCAGAGATCTACAATCTTTAAAGACTGTAAAATACTACTATATTTAGTAAGATCTAATTTTCTTAATTTTGTATATCCTAAGTAAAGCCATAAAATGAACTTCAGAAATCAGAACTTTTGAAGACTCATTGAATTTAACTTGAGTTGAAATAATTATTGGACCTGGAGTCATTGTATATAGTTCAGAATACTATAAATGAACATGCCCCAACACTGGAAAGTATATAGAGCTTGTAAGCACAAATATCTTTGGAAACATTCTTTTTGTCTTCACTGCCATCAAGTTCATAGCTCTAATTTTAAAAGTTTTATGATTGAGCTTGCATTTCATGTTAATAAAAGCAAAAGTTTGTATTGTGAAAGCTGTACTAAACAATAATCAATCCTTATTAAATAAAAAATTGTATTTTCTATCATTCACATGTACACTTAACCTGAAAAAATATTTTTAACGATTTTATTTTAATCTATACAGTACCATTGGAATTTTTTTTTGTTTTTCTTCAGAACAACATCATATATTAGTATGACAAGTTATAAAGAGATAATTTTATATCTGTGAAAACTTCCCTTCTACTCGCACACTTTTCATCATATGCTATGGCAATCTTTATGTAATAATGTCATAACTAAATATGTATCATTCTTCAGAAGTGAGAAGGAACACTTCCTGAATGCAAAATCATTTTAGCAGTAGCTAAGCTATTGCTTAAAATGATAAAAAAAAAAGTTCACGTATAAAACTATGTAGGTGAGTAGTTGAAGTGACTGGAAAATGTGAAATTATAAATATATTCAAGGATACTTCATCAGGCTTGTTAATTAAAAATAAATATATTTATGTTTCAGAATTATTCTCTGATTTTTAATATAATCCTATGATTCTTGAGTGTTATAAAACTTAATTACTCAATCAATTACAAATTGTAATCATGATTTATCTGATCAAAGCAATGTATTTGTGATCAACAAATAAGAGAATTTGAGCAATAGAAATCCCAGAAATGCTGTTCCCAATGCTTTTAAATGCCAAGGAATGATTAATATTATAAATTTAGAAAAGCATTCTTTTGCACACATCTATTTTTGATTGATAGGAAAAATCATGATTTAAGTTTGAGAGTTCTCAATTTGTAGTTTCACTATGAGTTGTCTTGGTTTATGGTCCCTTAATTAATGTCAGAGTAGGAAATATGATTAAACAGAATATTGTGGCAAAAGAGATATGTAATATATCAAAATAATACTTTTCTAAAATTATTCTTATCAGAGTACAGTCTGACATTGTTCAAATTCTATTATTCTAATGTGATCAATTTATTTTAAAATGCCACAAAAAAATAGTTTATTAAAAACATATTTAAAAAACAAGTCTATGTACTTGTTTTTCATATATATATATGGAGAGAGAGAGAGAGAGAGAGAAAGATATGAGCGCCAAAAATATATACACATTTTAAGAAAGGAAAAAACATGTATTAAAATAGTAATAGTCAGTAAGATGAATACAAGTCACATTTGAATTCTGCAATTACAAGAGGTGCTCAAAGTGGTTACCATCAGTGTCCAGACACTTCTGATTATGGCAAACATCTCTTAACAGCTCTTAAAATGTGTTTAGATTTTTTTTGTCACCCCCCCGTATACATTTATTTAAATTTTCTAAGGCTGCTATAATACAATACTATGAACTGGGTAGCTTATAAACAACAGAAACTTATTTCTCACAGTTCTGGCAGCTCAGAAGTTCCAGATCAAGCTGCTGGAAGATTCAGTGTTTGGTGAGGGTCCACTACCTGGTTCGTAGGCATATTCTCATTATGTCTTTACATGGCAGATGGGGTGAGGAGGTTTTGGAATCTCTCTTAAAAGGCACCAATTCTGTTCATAAGAGCTCTGTCCTCATGGCCTAATCATCTCTCAAAGGCCCTACCTCCAAACATCATTGCATTAGGGATTAGGTTTCAACATATGAATTTTGTGGGGGTGGGGGAGAAGTACAAACATTTACTTTATAACAAATGTTATGTTTCATATCACCTGGATCTTACTTCAGGTCTACTGAATCAAAATATTTTAAAATCAAAAGCCAGGAATATGCATTGTTAACAAATTAGCTAAGTGAATTGTATACAACCAATGTTTTGAAAACCACCAGATAGCTACTGGTTGCAGCAGCAAGCTATCAATTTTATGGAGAGCTTTTTTTTCCTCTAATTCCCAAAGGTTATGAAAGCCTACAAAAGTAATAATACAAAAGGTTCAAATAATATACTTGAGGTAAACATATAAAATTGATTTGAGGGTTTTAGGATTGTAGACTAAATCTTCTTACTAGTTTCTATTCCCATGATCAGTTTAGAGATAGTGAAGGAATACATGCATATAACGTTTTAATAGCAATGAAAGAGATAGTGTCATATCAGCTTATTCCTGGGACCCTAGCATAATAATAAGCTTTAAAAAAAATCTTTAAATTATTGGTCACTTTGAGGATTTTTTTAATACTATCTATGTGTGTATGTGTGTTTGTATGTTTATAGGGACCATGAGTGTGGTAGACAGTGTGTAGAAGTGTTTTTGTTGTGTGTAAAATAATTAGAGGAAAGTGTGATTTTAGAAGAATATATCTGTATAGAGATCTCCACAGGTAAGACTCCAGTAGTACTATAGATATTAGTTGATTGTAATTTCTCTTACATTCACCTTTAACATTGCTTACTACTACCTTCCATCACTGGCAAATGCTAATGCTTGGAAGATGCAGCTATTTTGATTTACTCTTTGACTAAATAGGAAGATTATAGAATTTCAAATTATTTTTAAATGTAAGAATAATTCAAAGGAAACATTAATTTTTTTCATCTCATATTAATTTCCATGAAGTGACACATTTTACATGAGTAGCAGTTGTTTTTCATGTGCTGATGAATACCAAGTAAAGAAGATAAATAGATATGTTTCAAAATGGGTCTTAAATAAACAGGTTAAAAATATCTATAAACTCAGCACACAAAAGAAATGACCAGCATACTAGCTGATGGGTACACTCTCCAATTTTAATTTGAACATATTCTAATCATTATTATTTTTAAACTGGTATTTGTTGTTTATCACATACTTTTTGTTGCTATTTCTGCTAACATTAAGCAAGAAATTATTTTGATTCCAATGTTTATGCAATTAATGACAATGCCAGGTTTTTCTTCTTTCCTGTATACTGCATAATTTTAGAACCTATATAATTCAAGTCAGAAAGCATCTCTTGCTTGAATGACATTTGGTTTGTTTAAAATACATAAATTAAACAGACATATTGTATAACTATGGCAATGGGAAAATTATTTTGCAAATATAAAGAAGTGACATCAGAGACAAAGCACCACTCAAAACAAAACTTGTAGCTCCTTCTTTCATGGAAACAATTTTTAAAATAATTTAACTACTAGAAAAAGTTAACTATTGACTAACATTCTAAAAAATAATATAATTATTTGGATCATATGTGATCTCTGATTAAACTGTCTCCCAAACCTATTTTATCACTGAAAATAGAGTTAAATAGTTTAGTCCTGACCTTGTTAATTATGCACATGCATTACACGGGCAAAAAAGAAAAGATTTAGTAGGAAGTAAATGTTCTGAAAGTCATGTGAAGTTAGAATAGGAATTTTAGTGTGGAAAGGGAGACTCATATATGAGGACTATCTTCAAACACTGGAAGGTTTGTCATGCAGAAGAACAATCACATATATTTTAAGTAGCTACAGAAGGCAGATCTAAGGATAATTGCTGCAAATTTCTTCTGTCAATATTTTCATTTCTAGCAGTTACCAACGCTTATAATAACTGTGAGCTGGAGACCAGATAACTAAAGTTGTTAAAATTAAATTTAAAAGCAGAGTAAAGTTGATATGATTCTGAATCTACACTTTGTGACAAATATTTTAGCAATTCACATGCCTTTATTACCCACTTACCTCCTGATATGATGCTGATTTTTGGAGAGTTGAAACTATCAGATAGCTGCCGCTGGATAATCAGTGAACTTTGGTAATTCATATATTTAAATATGTCACTGAACATAGATGTAGTTAGCATAAAAGCAATGTAGACATTTCTTCTACATTTTTTGACTGATACTTGAGTTTTTCATTGAGATCATGGTCTGTTTCAGTTTTAATATTATTTAAAGGCATTTTTGGCCACATACCAGTTTCGAAGCATATTAAATTTCAGTTCTGTCACATTATATTCGCTAATGAAATAATTGTAGTTTCTCAAACATTTGCAATATTGCTATTTCATTTTCAAAGTTCACACAACTCTGGCAATCACCAACTTAACAATTTACAAACAATAACATTCCTGAAAAAAGTTTTGTCTTGCCTATCTGCAAACAGATTATTTCCATTCCGATTGAACTGAAATTAATCAAGATTTAAGGTGTGATGCCCTCATGTAATGCTATGTAGTCATCTGACCATCAAAAAATGCCTGACTCTGCCAACAGAAAAAAAAATGCCAGCCACCATGAGAAAGTTAATGAAAGACTAGTCAGAGCAAGGAGGACACCTGATCCTGGTGCAATAGAAACTTTCTGCACATGTTGGTAATATAATATGATATTCAAAAAAAAAAGTCTTGAAGGGCAAAAGTCTCAGCAACAGAATGTAAAAGGGAAAATGAGAGATGAGACTATTCAAATTTTATTAAATGGAACAGTGAAAAAACAATTAAATCAACTGATTTATCTTGCAAGATGCCTTGAACTGGAAAAGTGGAAAGTTTTATGACTATAAATTACAGAGTCAAATAGTAAAGGCCTGCCATAAAATAAGAAGGGAGTTTTATACTGGAAATTATAATCTTCAAGTGGGATATGTGTGCTATCCATATAATGCAAAAGAAAAATCTCGAGTTGAGTTTTTAACTAAGTTATTTTCACGTTTTAGTTTATGATTTATTGAGTAATCATAAATTATTTTGCTAACATACAGTACCCATGGAAAAATGCAGAAATCTTCTGACATCGAGAATGAAGCAGTTGATTATTACTAATTGTGGGAACTCAGAAACTTAACATATGCTTAATAGTATGATATTCAAAATGTTTTATATATGAATTGAAAAGCAACCCTGCATATTGTAATCCTTAAAAAATAATAACCGTACCTATGATTAACTTTTTTAGAGTTACTGGTGATGACAGTGAATCTAAAGGCAGATTGAGCCAGTGTGTTTTAGACACAGAGTAGGGGGAGTGCATGGTTGTATAATGACTTTGAAAACTTTGACAGGTAATTCTAATGAGCCTTCTAGAACAGGATACGGAAGTACTTCACATAATAGGCATCACAGAATGGTCTATATTCATGCAGCCTCTCTGGTGCCAGATTAACCTTTCTAAAATGCCACTTGCATCATGTTATGGAAATGTAAAATATTCACTTAATGTTTAGTATGGAATTATGCCTTCATGAAGTATAATGGACATGAGAATATTGGGGAGTTGATATTTTGCCTGGACATGATTTATCTAAGTGGCACTGACATAATTTCTGAGTATTCATACTTTCTGGAATTTTTATTGATTTAAGTTAAAAGCAAGGCAAGTATATTTTATGGAAAGGCAATCTGTGCGATTTCTCTTTGTTACTGGAAGAAAACAACCGGCTATTCAGGGAAGACATTTATTCATGAAAAATCTGCAATGTTATTCCATCCCATAAAGTCATCATTTCAGTCAACAGATTTGTTTTAATTTCTAGCCACAGCTTTCTTGAAGAAAAGGCAGAAATTTGTCATGGACAAATTGATGTGAGCATTAATGCAATAGCATTTGATATTGCATAATAATTATCTCTAACACACATGTAAAAATAAGTTATCTTTATTTCTGAGAGACTGAAGAAATAGTTTTTATAAAAATAGTTAATGCTTCTATATATAGTGGATAGGAAAAATATCTCTGTATTTTGTACACCTCGATTATAAATCTGTGCAAAAAGTGCCATCAGAGATGAAGGATTAATTCTTAAAAAGGGGGGGGGGAAGTGAGCTAAACCTAGTTTTCAAAATTTACTGCAAAGAATTTATAAATTATTAAGTTTCCTATGATTATTTTTTGTTGAGTTTTATCTGGAAGTATCACAGATTGCAAATGCAATCTGAAGTAGAAATAGTTAAAGTAATAATAGAAAAAATAACTAAATGTTCTTAACTCACAAAAAGTTAAATTTTCAAGAGCCTTTAAAATAATTTTTTTAAAAATTAAATGCTAGTTATTTCTCTTAATAAAATATTTTATGGAAATTTTAAAAAATAATGGGCAACTTGATTATATCTATACAAATATAGAACCTCGTGTGAATTCACTGAATAAAAAAATAGAATTGAATTAAATCATCAATTTAATTTGCCTACTATGTATTATAGAAATAGGTAAAACAGTGTTTCAGAGTGTAAATTTTCAAAGTGAGAACTGAGAAAAAAAATCAAATCCTCAATATGTTATTGAACATAAGACTATTTTACCATGATATAGAGACCTTAATGACCAAAAAACCACTGTCTGCAGTTAAGGTATTCTAGAAGCTGATAAAAGTTATTAAAACACGAGGCTTTATTGATTTCTACATTTGAACCCTCAAAAGTGTATATGTGGAAACGTAACAACTAAATTTCAGGAAGGTGATGGTGATGCTGGTAGTTATTTTTTATTTTATTTTTTTATTATTTATTTTTTTGAGTTGGAGTCTCACTCTGTCGCCCAGACTGGAGTGCAGTGGACGCCCCCGGCCACCGCAGCCTCGACCTGCTGGGCTCTGCCTCAGCCTTCCAAGTAGCTGGAATTACAGGCGCGCGCTACCACACCCGGCTAATTTTTTTTTTAATTTATTGTAGAGATGAGGTCTCACCAAGTTGCCCAGGCGGGTCTCAAACCCACGGGCTCAGGCAATACACTCACCTCAGCCTCCCAAGGCGCGGGATTACAGGCTGAGCCACCAAGCCCGGCTGTTATTTTTATTTTTATGTTTTTGTTTTTCTTCTTATCCACAAAATGGTTGGGGGTAAGAACATTCTCAGGATAATTGCAAGTGCATTCTAAGGCATCCTTTGCAATAGCTTTTGGTATGTTAGTAGCACAAATGTCCTAGGATGGGATATATATATATTTTAACTTCTGAAGCAGAATTCTAAATATTTATTGATCTAATGAGTGCATGGATGCAGCTGGTAGCAGTGGTGATGATAGTAAAGACATCAGTCTCTCAATTTTTCATAAGGCAAGTGTTTTCACTGTTGGAAATGTGATAAAAGATTTTTAAAAAATTTTATTATAGAGATGTGGGGTACAAGTTAGGATTAGCTATACAAGTAGGCTGCATGCAGGTGAAGGTTTGGGCCTCCCGTTGGTCCTCATTTCCCCTGGTTTAGTACCAAGTACCATTTGCGTTGGTAAATGCTCACTGCCCCGTCGCCTGGCAGTGTCCAGTAACCGCTGATTCCTCCCTTGTGTTAATGTGATTAATGTTCAGGTCCCACTTATGAGTGAGAATATGCGATTTTCAGTTCTTTGTTTCTGTGATAGATTACTAAGTATGTTGGTCTCCGACTCCATTCATCTTGCTGTGAAGTCTATGATTTTGTTCTTTATGGCTGCGTAATACTCCATTGTGTATATGTACCACATTTTCTTTATCCAGTTCACTTTTGATGAGCAGCAGCGTTGGTTCCATGCTTTCGTTATTGTGAATAGTGCAGCATAAACATGCATGTACAGGTGTCTTTTTTGTACAATGATTTATGTTCCTTGGGGTACATTCCCAGGAAAGGGATTGCTGAAATGTATGGTAGGTCAATTTTTAGTTATTTTAGGAATCACCACACTTGCTTGCTTGCTTCCTTCCTTCGTTCCTTCGTTCCTTCTTTCCTTTCTTTTTTTTTTGTTGGGGTCTCATTCTGTCATCCAGGGTGGAGTGCAGCGACATGCTCACGGCCATCCAAGCATCAACCTGCTGGGCTCCGGGATTCTTCCACTTCAGCCGACCAAGCTGCCAGAACTACAGGCACGCACTACCACGCCTGGCTAATTTTTGATGTATTGTAGAGATGAGTTTTCGCCAAGTTGCCCAGGCGGATATTGAACCTGCGGACTCAGGCAATCCACTCGCCTCGGCCTCCTAAGGTGCTGGGATTACAGGCTGAGCCACTGAGCCCGGCTCACACTGCTTTCTGTAGAAGTTGTTCTAGCTTGCCCTCCCACCAACAGTGTAGAAGTGTTCCCTTTTCTCTGCATCCATGCCAGCATCAGCTTGTTTGAGTTTCTTGTAGATTCTGAATGTTAGGCCTTTGTCAGATACATA
Organism: Carlito syrichta; assembly: GCF_000164805.1. Lineage (NCBI taxonomy): Eukaryota > Metazoa > Chordata > Mammalia > Primates > Tarsiidae > Carlito > Carlito syrichta. Next base: position 83,095 of record NW_006972461.1, on the reverse strand, counting down.
ATTAGCAAATATTTTTTCTCATTATGTGGGTGGTCTCCTCACTTCTCTTGATAGCTTCTTTTTCTGTGTAAAAACTTTTCAGTTTGATGAGCTTCCACTTGTCTATCTTAGCTTGTATGACATTCATTTTTCAGGGGGATACTTTTTTTATTTAAATTACCTTCTGTATAGGTAAGCAAGTGAGCACGAAACTTTATTTTGTTTACATCAAAAGGTAACTACATAGTCTTTACTTCTATCATTTGACACAACCTTACCTAATATTCACTGACAATTTCAATTCTGTTAAGATATATGACTGCATGCTTAAACAGCACGTTAGAATCTAGATTTGTTTGTTTTTGTCAGCAGTTTTCTTATTCATAGATTTATTATCTAAGCATAATACTTTAAAAAACTTAAAATGAGCTGGGCTCGGTGGCTCAGCCTGTAATTCTGCGCCTTTGGGAGGCTGAGGTGAGTGGATTGCCTGAGCCCGCAGGTTCGAGACCCGCCTGGGCACGCGAGACCTCATCTCTACAATAAATCAAAAAATCAGCCGGGCGTGGTAGTGCATGCCTATGATTCTGGCTACTTGGAAGGCTGAGGCGGAAGGATCGCCGGAGCCCAGCAGGTCGAGGCTGCGGTGGCCGGGAGCGGCCACGGCACTCCAGTCTGGGCGACAGAGTGAGACTCCAACTCAAAACAAACAAACAAAAAAACCTTAAAATGTTAAAATTGTATGTACATGTATACACATATATCTATATATACACACACTAGATATATAAAGCACATAGTATGTATTCATAGTATAAATACACTGGACATATATTACTTGTGTGCTAATAGAAATTAAAATATTCTCTAACAGTTAAGCATTATGGCGGAAGCAATTATAAATTAGTCTCATGCCATACTGTTTTATTTTATGTAGAATGATTTTTGATGTATGCATAAAGTATTATTTTCACTTTATTTTGACTTTAAGCTATACAATAGCTAACTGTAGATCAATGTCAACAACATGTTTCAGGCCATTATAAATGTTATTTTTCCAGGTCTTGCATTTTTAAATGGTTTATGAGTATAAATGTTTATATTTTACTAGAAGTGCTGAAAATATATTAACAACCATAACATTTTTGAAATTAAAAGATGTTTTATCTATAATTAAATAAGATTTTATAAGAAAGAACAGTCAAATCTAGCTTTTCCAGATTGATAAAATTAGCTTTCTGTATCAGGGATCTGCGCTAAAGTCAAATGGTTGAAAAAGTTCAAACGAATAATAGTATTTAGTGATATATAAAAAAATATCTAAATTTTAAATTTTAGTATTCATATATTTTATTGGAACATAGGCAGACCATTCAGTACCATACTGTCTATGGCTTTTCTACCACATCAGGTTGAATTATTGGGACAAAGATGGTATCATATGGCCCCCAAAGTCTAAATATTTACTAATTGACTACTTTATTATTATTATTTTAAAGATGTGGAGTCCAATTCAGGACTAGGTATACAAGTGGTCATCATGCAGGTAACGTTTGGCCCTCCCTTTGGTCCCCACTTTGCCTGGTTTGAGATCAGGAACCCTCATTGATGTTGTGTCTTCTCGCCCCTCCCCGCACCTCGGCAGAATCCTGCTACCGCCAATCCCTTTCTTCCAGTTACTAATTGACTCTTTACAGAAAAAGCTTGCTGATCCCTCAACTAGATGATTTTAAGAGTGGCTCTAGAGGTCAATTAGTTGATCATTCTCAAAATTGTAGCTAAATCTTGCACATTTTTATATTAAGAACTTTTTTGTAGATCCAGCAAGCACAATGTTTTAATCAGTTTTATTTACAGTAATGGAAGAGCTTAATTTTGTGCTTTTAAACTTTAAACTCTAAGCAGCTAAACTTTTTCTAAGCTTTTATAAAACTCTACTTTTGAAGAATTCAGCATTGATTTTTATTTCAGTGGTTTCCTATTAAATATCTTTAGTACTCATAAACAATAGGATGACTGACAGGTTAGGTAATCCATGTATTTCCATGTCCTCTAACATGATGCAATGTTTGTGTGATTGATAAATGTAAATGCAAGAATTAGGGTAACATTCAGATATGTGTATATAATAGAGGTGATCAGAAAAAGGCCTAAAGCTTTGTTTTACTCTTTCTCCTTGAGTTCTAGATATAAACACTAACAGAAAAAGGGATAATGAGCAGGCACAAGCATAGAAGAAGAAATTTCGTTTATATCATTTTCTTGATTAATACTTTAAATCTTAAAAGGTACATTGTAATTTAATCCTATAATGCAGTCAATCTCACCCTCCACAGTTTTCATGCGACCCAACACACACACCAAAACAAAATAAACAAAAACAAACAAAACACACAAAAAACCCCTGTGTTCTGAATTCCTCAGTATTACTCTGTTCCAGTAAGCTTTTTTTTCATTCAGCTTATTTCCTGCTCAGATTAATTATACTAAGAATTATCTCAACCAATACCACCGGCTATCCCCTTTAAAAACCCCAAAGGGATTCTGTCTGACTATTACACTTACATTTAGAAAATCAGCAAGCTTTCAGTAAAATGAATGATTCTATGATCATAAACATATTCCATATGATATATTACATATATTAGTCATCACTTTATATTGCATTGATACTTTAATATATAAATAATGGCTATATAATTAAAAAGAATTAAAGTGAGCTACTTATATAGTATGTGTATTTATTATATTTTCTTATGATATCATCTTATAAGATTGACATTATGATATTTGAATCTTTTTATATCGTCATCTGAAGAAATGGCAGACTGTCAAAACTGGATTTGTGAAAGCATATGCATTCGGTCATGAAAATGCCCATACTTAAATTCTCGTGTCCTTTGTTGTATATAAATATCTTAAATAAATTATCTCTAGTTTGCATCTTTCATGCTTCCAGTAGCTTAGTGTTTTGATTGATTTATTGTTACATAAAAAACTATTTCTGTTTTTTTTGTACTTTCCACTTTATTCTTTTCTTTATTTTCTTTAATTTTAATTTTAATTTTAAAGATGTGGGGTACAATTCAGGGTTAGGTATACACCTTTTCCTTATGCAGGTACGCTTGTTGATGAGGTGTGCCCCTCCTTCCCCTGGCAGTTTCCCTCCACTGCCAATCTCACCCCTCGCCCCTGGCAGTTTCCCACTATCAGCAAACTATTTCTAATATTTGGGTATATAAAAGCAATTGTCCTTAATTTTTAGGTCAGGAGTTTGGGTAGTGGACAGCAAAGATAACTATCTTTGCTCGACAATGATTGATGCCTCATACATAGGGAGGAGTGTCAAATGTCTGGAGACGGCTAGAGTGACTCCAATAAGGCCATCAACTGGAATGTCCAAAATAGATTTCTCACACACATATCTGGCACCTGAACTGGAGTGGTCAAAACAGCTGGGCCTCTCTGAGCATTGAAGTCTCACAGTTTTTCTATATGGCTAACTTGAGCTTCTTCACAGTATGGCAGTCTTCCAGTAGTCAGACGTCTTTCAATGTAGCTGGTTTTCCTCACAGTGAGCATTCCAAGGGAGCAAAGCAGAAGCTGTAAAGCTTGATTACACAGGACCTGCTCAGATCCAATATGGTCTTGGACTACGTAAAGGTCTGAATACCAGGAGGTGATGTCCATTGGGGAAGCTATCTTTGGAGACTGGTTACTACATACAGGATAGCAATGCTGCAAACAAAAATGCTGCTACATCTGGTGAAAATATAGCCCCTGCTGGATGACATAAACTTATTTTTGGCATCCAAATGCTTCTTTATATTTTGAATTGTATATATTTTTATTTTCTGCTGAAATTGCTATTTCTGATGATATCTATAATTTTTTATCATTGCCATTAACTACGATCCATACCATGTGGTTATTTTTATTTTCTTGGAAAACGGAATCAATTTAAATGAATTCCAATTCAATATCTTGCTCCTAAGATTATCCTAAAAAAACTATTTGTACTTTTAATTTTCTAAGTTTACACGATTGAGTAAATCTGTGTTATTATTTACTATTTCAGCATACCAGAATCTTACAGCTATAGTAATGGAATTTGAGTATATTTATCCATGCTTTCTATTCAAAAAATAAGTAATTATAAACTTCTAGCTAAATAAAGCCATGTTTAAATATGTTCCAAATTTCCATTGTGCTCAAATGTGCTATAAAGGTTGACAGTCTCTTGCTTTAGAACAAGTTGACTTTCATTCTGCATCTGGCTGTGCCTTGTTTAGAAATTTAATGGAGACAACTCTGCCACCAGGTGAAGCAGGTTTGAACACAGTGTTACTTATTCACAAAAGACTGAAATTGTTCACAACTCAGTGTTAATGTGACTTCACCAGATAGCTGAAATAATGCATTTTCTAAATTGGATGCATTAAGCAATTATTCAGATCATAGCTGAAACCCTGTAATTTTCCTTCTTTCTTTCAGTCCCAGCGGCGTGTCACATTTCACTTACCAGAAGGCTCTCAGGAAAGCAGCAGTGATGGTGGACTGGGAGACCATGATGCAGGCAGTCTTCCCAGCACATCCCATGCCCTGTCCCTTGGCTATCCTCAGGAGGAGTACTTTGATCATGCCGCACCCAACAACCGCACTGAAGGAGATGGCAATTCTGATCCTGAATCTAGTAAGTGACACTTTCCTAGTTCTTCAATATAAATGATTTTATTGTGTTTTTTAGTCAAGCTGTCATAGCCATAATAATATGGGTCAATTCATTATGTCACTATAAATAGTAATATATTTCTAAAAGGTAAACATGCAAAATTAGATGGATGTCATGTATGCAGAAGTTGAGAGTATTGAAAAGTGTGATCATAGCTACTTTGAATGGAATTGTTTTATAGTCATTTTGTTTAAGCATAGGTTCATTTTCCATTTATTTCTACATATATATTTGTGTGTATATAATCAGGCATTTTATTTGAGTTATTTGTGCAAGTATAAATTTTTTTCTAATTTATATAAATTATTTTCTAGGTTTTATTTGTACTTCTAATGAAGATGAGAACCATTGGTAGTATCTTTTTTTCTGGGGAAATAAGAGACCCTGACATCAATGTATGAGAGTAGGTCTAAGGTTTTCAAGAATGTACTGAAATCACATGCTTGTGCCGTGTTACCTATTAGAAAGATATTCATAAAAGCTATGTTTTTGCAAATGCCAAAGATGTTGAACTCTTTAAAAGGATCATGAGGTCAATATTAAAATGAAAATTTCATTAAATTTATTATCTTGAATATGTAGCGAGCATCCTTCATTATAATTTTGGAAAATATAAATTTTGAAAACATGTACATATTTCAGAAGATTCTTGAAATTCCAAGAAGCTATAATTTGCTCCAAATGTTGTATATACATAAAAGTATGCAGGTACAAAAGAACGTATCATACGTATCATACATGTGAGGGAAAAGAGTCATAAGCATAAATAAATGAAAAAATGGGCCAAATAACTAGCATAAACAAAAAGTAATAGAAACCAGATATTTTGACATATTATTTTGAGCATTATGGATTATAAGGATACATAATTTAAATAAACCATTTAAGCCTTAGAAGAAAATGGCTTCCCCATCATTGTGTTTTAATCCCTTATTTTTGAAATTTTGCAACATAAGGGAAATAGATTGGTTAAATATCAAGATGTAATCTAAGGTGAAATATACAGAATTAACGACAACATAACATCAGCCTTTCTCTTTCTATAAGTGTAAATGCTGGATATTAAAGATATTTTCAATTTTAAAATATTAGAGACTTTTGAGTCACCAAGTTCAGAAAATCCTAACATCTACTATCTCCATTTTTAATTGTAAGCTTAGAATAAATGATCGACATTTGTTCTGAGGATGACATATTCTCCAGTCACGCAAATCACTAAGCTACTTTACTTCGTACAGCATAGTATAATGACTCCTGGTTACAATATATATAGTTGTAATTATATTCGCTAATAAGAATATGATCATAAGTTATAAAAGTTTATTGAGCAAAGATGTCCTTAATCTTTTTCACTTCATAAAGTATTATCTTAATTGTAGGAGATCATGCCCTATGAACAGATGAGAACATAGAAATGGAACAAGTAACCACTTTTATAAACTTGAAATAATCAATTGTTTTGCACAGGACACGAGTTACTAAGCCCCTTTAATAGAGAATTGCATAGTAACAATTAAAGAGTAAACTCAAGAGTAAGCATCGACAGTGTAGATTTAACCTTGGAATTTTTTTTTTGTTTTTGAGTCAGGGTCTCATTCTGTCAACTGCAGAGTTCTTAACAAAACTGATTTTATTAAAAACAGTTAAGAATGTAAGTACTAACAACGTTTGCTACTAAATTGGCTTTGTTTTAAAATTGAGATTTCTGTGGACAATAATAATAGTAAGGTAAATAATAAATTTTGCTACTCGTTATTTTAATAAGCTTATACAAATGGAAGAGACAATTAAAACCTAATGTCAATTTCTACACACAAATCTAACAATATTGTTGAATCAATGTTTAAAGTTTATTTTAACCATGAAAAATATTAACAAATGGCTCTCCTACTGATATAGTGTGAATGCTTGTTCCCTCCAAATCTCATATTGAAACATGATCACCAGAGTTGGAGGTGTTACCTAGTGGGAGGTGTCTTGGGAGCAGATTCTTCATGAATGGCTTGGTGCTGTTGTGGTAATGAATGAGTTCTTGTTCTATTAGTTCACTTGAAAGCTGGTCCTTTAAAACAGCCTCATACCTCCCATTTCTCTTACTTTCTTTCTCACTATGTGACACTCTGGTTCCCCCTTCCCTTTGCCATGATTGTAAGCTTCCTGAGGCTGTCCCCAGAAGCAGAGGTCAACATCATGCTTCTTGTATAGCCAGCAGAACTGTGAACCAAAATAGTCCTCTTTCTTTTATAAATGACCCAGCCTCAGGTATTCCTTTATTGTAATATAAAAGAGACTAATATGTCCACTAAACGTGAAACTTTACCCTAAATCATTTCAAGATAATTTTTTTGGTTATGCATTCCATTTTTGGACAATAAGGAACCTTATCATAAGTGAAAGAAGTGCAATAATTCACTTAAAATGAAGTTTTTTTTATTTTAATACGGCATAATATTGAGATTTTTAATACAGCATGTGTGTGTGTTTATTTTACTTAAAAAAAAAATAACTGATAGCGCAGGCCTGTAATTCCGGCTACTTGGAAGGCTGAGGCGGAAGGATCGCCGGAGCCCAGCAGGTCGAGGCTGCGGTGGCTGGGAGCGGCCACTGCACTCCAGTCTGGGTGACAGAGTGAGACTCCAACTCAAAAAAATATATAAATAAAAATAAAAATAACTGATATAGAATTTGCCATAGCAAAGTAATGTCTTTAGGCTAATACTGATGATAAGGTACTTTGATTTTTCAAAAAGAAAGTCTATAGCTCTGAAATAGTACACAATAATGGGTTTTGTGATATGGAACATATGCCAATAAACTGTGCAATGTTTGTCAATAGCACCACAAATAGGAATGTAAAGTGTTAGGGGAAGTAAATGCTTTCCTTAAGCAATGGAATTAATTCATGAAGTTCCCATTTCATATTTTGAAATGTATTACATCCTCAATCTGCTTTCTTTTTAGCTAATGAATTGCCTAAAATAGCACATAGTTCTTAAAATCCCTTATAAGTTCACAAAAACAAATTGAAACACAAGTTTTGTGAATAAGAGTTTTCTGTAAAATTTGCTAGAGAGATTCATTAAAACTACTTAAGAATATAGTTCCCTGGTTGATTTAAAAAAATCTGCTTATTAGATGAAGAAATAGTACAATCTGTTCTTTAAGTCTTTTTGACAAAAATGTTAACTTTTCTTTTTAAGATAAAGAAGAAATAAGCAAATGCAATTCAATTATTATTCTTTCAGGAGATAAGTTTAATAAAATATTCTGTCTCATTACATCTGAAGACTTTGTGAATTTTTAAATTTCGCTGTTGTAATCTCTTTACTTTAGCCTTTGGAAATAGGGTCAGTTAATGCCATTTTATGCAGTTCTGACTTCCTTGGATGAGAATCTATATTCCAGACCTTTCTTCTTACCATAGCCCCTCAAAATTATGTGTATCATTTTCAATGGACCCTGCTCTTTGAAGTTAACCAATTTGCTAACAAGAGAAACAATATTATTGGTTATTACTGGATTACTATGTATAATATAACAGATGATGTCTGCATTTGCAAAGGTCTCCTAGAGACATACTCATGCAGACACAGAGTGTGTGACCCTGGTCAAGAACAAAGTATGACTGTATCACTGGGAATTTTACATACCCTGGTATAGTGCCAGTTGAGAAATTTAAGGACAGTGAGGTCCTCTTGGGCGTACTCTCATCACAATAAACTACATATGGTCCTAAGTTCATATCTGCTTATTTTTAAGTAGCCTAGGTCAAATACAATTTATGAGGAGATTTAAAAACACTTTCTAATTTCTTTTCTAAAACTTTGCTCTGTTATTATAATTCAGACTAAGTTCTGAGACACATAGAAATCTTAATGCACGTCTATCAAACTAAACTTCAGAGTTTTTGAATAGCCCATGCATATGAAGATGGTCATTGTGTGAATTTTTCCTAAATTGGGTATGTATTGCTATTCTTTCACTATAGGTAAGTTGGAGAGAAAAGGGTAGCTGGCATGTCATAATTTGACTGATTATAGGTAATATTTGATTATCTTATGATAATCTTATGATATTTTGATTATGATTATCTTATGACAATCAAATAATATAATTTGACTGACCATGCTTCTTTGGAAGACAAATGGTAAACTAAAATTTTTCTAAAGAGACTCAAATAAATCTTCAGTTTGCCAGTCATAAATCATTCAGTTGCAGAGAAAATCCTTCAAAATAAGGGGAAAAGGATTAAGTTTAATTAGTATTTTAATTTTCTTCAATTGTTAAGGTTATGTCATCTGCATTTTGAAAAACTTCTTCATTATATATGGTCATTTCACACATGAAATCACTGTATCTGAAAATGTTATAGCTGATCTACTGCCTAACATTTGAGCTTAAAGTAACAAAATGCTTATGTGTAAAATTTTATCAACTTTCAAAAATTGTTGATGCTTTTATTTTTTTGTATACCACAATCATTTTTGTGATAGAAATGAAAAAAGCATAGAGCTCCAAGAACATTTCCGGTTAAAGAAAGTCTATCTTTTTTTTTTAAAGAGGAATAGTTTTAAAAAAAACTATTAGTTTAAAAAAAATGATAGGTTTGACGGAATTTGTCTCAAATTAGCACATCTGTTTGACATTCATTTTTCTTTCACTAGACCAGGTTTACTTAGTACTCTAATACAGGACTAATTAATTCACAAAAAAGGAAGTAAATATTCTTTCCCTACAACACACTTTAACTGATCCTCTACCAAATTTAATTAATTGTTATAAAAAGTGGTAGACCAATTTGATTGACTAGCATACTACTCAGAGAAATGCCATATTTTATCTTGATCTGCTAAGAGTACTGCCATGGACAACACATTTATTGAACATCTAATTCAAAAGATAGATAATTGATACTTTTTTTAAAAAAAGCAGAAACAATACCAAGCCCCCCCCAAAAAAATTCAGAGCTATGAAGACTTTAAAAGAATCACCTAATAATGGGTCACTAAGACCCAGTCCTTCATAATTAAGAAGATTAAGGGTCAGTTATTTAAAAGCAAAGTAAAACTATCTGAATATTTTTCCTGGCATATTTTGATATCAAATAGTACTATATGGAAATCAGTGATCCATAGAAATTTCGTGCTAATTATTTATCTAAAAAAATAAGGATAAAATAGAATTCAATTCGTTTTAAATAAAGAATAATAAAAATTTATATATTTGAGGGAAGAATAGCACTTCTGATGTAACAGAAAATCATCTTAATTTAGTTTAGCTAGTGCTACCCTTATAAGTGTTAATTGTTATTGTTTCCTGCTACATACCCAGGGAAACATGACTCCATAGGGTCCTAATATTTTTTTTTAAATGCATTTCTAAAGGAAGTCACTCATCAATTCATGCATTAAAATAAAAATAAAAGTGAATGTCATCATTTTGTTAATATTGTTATGTTAAACGAGTAAGAAATATATTCCATTTCAGAGAGTTATCTTTAAAGGTGAATTACGGAACCAGGTCATTTCTCTCTTTGCTAGCTATGCATTTAAAAGATTACTTCTTTACATGAAGGGGAATGGCTGTAGTGGGACACTGCTTAGGAGGCAGGGAGGGATGGGGCACATAACATCAATAAGGGTACCTGATTCCATATCAGGCAAAGTGAGGACAATGGGAGGCCCAAACTTCACCTGTACAATGACCACTTATGTACCTAATCCTGAATTGTATCCCACATCTTTAGAATAATAAATAAATAAATAAAGGATTATTTCTTAAAACCATATTCATTCTAAACCTGTAGAATAGTGTCAGTCTATGAAGGGGAGAAGTAAAATGATATAAATCAGCTTTACAAGTTTAAAATCATTTATTATCTATAAAATCAATCAATCACTATTTTCAAAAAGTGATATTATCACTATCAATGATACCAGTTGTGTGCTTTTTGGAGAAAGGGCTGAGCTCAATGCTTCTGGGTTCTGAAGGCATAAGACAAATGCCTGCTATATTTTATTGCCTTGTCAACAGAAAATAATATGTAGCTTTATACTTCCACTTAATTTTTCTTAAAAAAGCATTTCCAACCGGGCTCGGTGGCTCAGCCTGTAATCCCGTGCCTTGGGAGGCTGAGGTGAGTGGATTGCCTGAGCCCACGGGTTCGAGACCTGCCTGGGCAACTTGGTGAGCCCTTATCTCCAATAAATCAAAAAATTAGCCGGGCGTGGTAGTGCGCACCTGTAGTTG
>NW_006972461.1:65892-71910 GCF_000164805.1 Carlito syrichta | reverse complement strand
CAGCCTCCCCCTGCTGGGCTCCGATGATCCTTCCACCTCAGCCTTCCGAGTAGCCGGAACTACAGGCGCGCGCTACCACGCCCGGCTGATTTTTTGATTTATTGTAGAGATGAAGTCTCGCTGCCCAGGCGGGTCTCGAACTCGCGGGCTCAGGCAATCCACTCACCTCAGCCTCCCAAAGGCGCGGGATTACAGGCTGAGTCACAGAGCCCGGCTAGTCATGTTTTTTAAGGTAACAATAATATCAACGTCACTTTTCTTTTTCAAAGGAAAAAATCACTGCAGTTTTTAATACTGTCTATGACTACCTGTTTATTTCATTCCCTGATATGTTATATAAACTACAGTGTTGTAAAAGTATCTGTATATATTATAAAGAATGTTTTCACCCAAGAATTAAACTGTCTGGCATTGCTTTATCAAGAGAATAAGGCAAACTTGATAGTGATAGTAATTTGTATAAAAAAATGTGCTTAGGCAAATGTAAAGAGTGATCTAGTGGCAGATGCTCCGTGATGTGTATTAATTTTGCCACTTAAATTGACATGCTCTTGAAAATCAGTCTTTCTCTTTTCAACCTTACAAAAGTTTAAAAATCTACCATAATAAGAAAAAGGGTGAAACAAATCCTTCAATACCATTTTATCATATCCAACTTTCCTATACTGGAAATGCAGTCACAATGTAGAACAATTGAAAAATGACTTCTAATTTGGAGTATCTAGGCTTTGTGAAGACAATGACGGGCTTATATTAGCGATAATCTTCAAAAAGTCACAATGAGAAGTATATTTTTAAAGTTGGAAATTTGAAGGCATTTACAGGATTCTATTTAAGTGATAGTCTTTAAGATGAGTATATCTTTAGTATCCTAAATCCAATATGAATTAGATAGAGATTTATCACTCAAACCACTCCAAGTAAAAAATCTCTTATCTTGACTTTTCTGTTTGAAAATGACAAGCACTAGGAGCTTGGCACAAACTGCCAATTGAAAGCCAATGCCATAAGTTCTAGAATGCCAGTAAGCTTGAATAACTGCTTTCAGTGACAGAAAATTGGTGGCCTTCTCTTCACAATATGCCTTCTTTTGTTTCTAAATTTTTATTAAGCTACCTATACCATATAAAAAAGTTCATTTGACATTTATGTTTCTATTATTTATGAACCATGAGGCAATTCTTTTTGACCTTCTTCTGTCTTCTGTTTCTTTTATCTTCTTCTCACTTTTCACTTTTCTTTGCTTATAAGACAAATCTATCTGTCATTTGTTCTTTTTTTGTCGTTCTTTGAATGTCAGTATAATCAGTCATATGAGATGTAACTTTTGGGTGACTTAATAGTGTTAATCATATGCCAATTTCTTATTTTAATATAATTTATAAATTTTAATGAATGAGGTATATTGTAGCAACATATTTTTAATCCCTATGACACTTTTAAAATTGTACAATAGCTTTCAACTCTCATAAGTGCTTATATCAACAGAACATTCAACAACTAGTGAATAGATAAAGGCATTCATTAAATAATGAATAAATATAGAAAATCTGTCTTACCATGATTTCTGCAATCTGTTCATTTACATCTTTATTGAATGTTCAAGATTCTCAGTAGAGAGTAGAAGTGGCAGTGTTTGCTGAGCATTTTACAAATTTTAATTAATAATCTTAGTAATTGTTGTCTCATTCCCACTAGGTACATGGCCTTCATCTGGTACTTTATTTTTATCAGTCTTAAATTGGAAAAGTTTGTTTGTAGGTTACCTTTAAAAATTTATTCTAATAATGTATATGCAATTAACTATTAAAAGTTTATTTTTCTTAGAAAATTTCTCTGTTATAATTTGTATAGACTTCACAAGCTGAGAACATTGATAATTTTAAATATTATTTTTGAGTACCTATTTAATTATACTTGAAAAAGATTTGAATTTGTTCAATAATTATTATGTAATACTTCATTTTGTGGTGACTATTTATAAAATCTCTTCATCACCGACCACTGAAGATCATCTCCTTTAGGTCATCACCTATTCATATTACAGGGTCCTAATCCATGCACTGTAATTAACTAGCTCTGTAACCTTGGATAGGCCTTTGAATCTCACTCTGTCTCCTTTTTCTTAGCTATGTACTTTTTCTTAGCTCCTTTTTCTTAGCTATGTATTATTAGTACAATGAATGGATTATACTAATCTCTAATAACTCTTTTAGGGTTACAATTTTGTAACTATTAAAACCCCAAAATGTACATATGCATTTGTTGCCTTTTATACGGTCTGAATTTTAGGGATCTTGGATGCCATCTAGTTCAACCCCTTTATTACACAAATGATAGAACTGACATTTGTTCCTTTTAAGCAATAGCTTAGTGTCCTCAACCAAGATTTGATATTTATCATGTTCTAAAATAAAGGAGTCATTAGAGTTGGTAAGCAGTTACCCTTTGCAATTTAAATGAAGTAACACATTGAGAGTAAATAAGTAAATAGTTATCATTGCCCAAAGAGACTGTTATAGCAACATGAAAAGCTTTTTATATATGTAATGAGGCCATGCATTTTTTAAAAGTTTCCCATTTAGCATCTTTTGCAACTGAAAGGGAATTTTGAGTTATGTGGCCTGCTGTGTTCTAAATTAATCGCTAGTGCTAACAGTGAAACTTTTATAGGAAAATTGTAAACATGTTGTGTGATAATGATCACTATATCAAAAAAGCTAGTTACTCTTCACTATTGTTATCTAGTGTAGTTAAATTATGTGTACATGCGTGTATGTACTACTTCCAGAGCATCTTGGAATTAAAAAATGAATTTTAGAAAGTAAGTTCCTTTTAAGTATAGTGAAAGGTACATAAAAAGAATCTCAAGGAAAAAAATATAAAATACTTCATTCATTCTGCTATAATCTCAGCTCTTCCTCTATTATGAAATTCTTTGTGTCATTCTATGCTACTTTCATTTTCTAGGAGAATGATAAAGTTATAGTTAACAGGGAATTAATTTTGATAGACTCAAGTCGACTAATAACTGAGTTATTAGTGTGTCTTTTAGCCAAAATGTTTGGAGTAAACATTATTATAATAGCATTTTATGCACAATGATTAGAGATGAAAATAGCGTAATTATAGGAGCTAAAAAGGAGCTTCACTCTGCTCAAACCATTAAATTATATGAAGAAGTATGCCTTACTTATAAAGTTTGTTAATCTATGACATCATGGAAGTTGATGCTCTGGATTAAGAAAGTTATGCTGAAATAAAAATATTTTGAGAGAAATGCTTGATCTTGAAAATAGCATTATTTTTATAGGACAAAGGTAAACATGTAAAAATCAGAGTTTTAATTGACTTTTAAAAGATTGTACTCCTACACTGTGGCTTACCAGTAGTGCGTTGCAAGGCTCACTGACTATAATTTTTTGTTTTAATGATATAGTTTTCCAAGGTTGTAATTAGAATATCATTCCCTTAGATTTATTCATGTAACAATCTAAAATTGGACAATACAATTATTTCCTCATTTATGGTTATATTTAACCATATCCTGTCTATCACTTTGGAAAATGTGTGTCCTCATAATGCATAAATACTTCTTGACTTTAAAGGAGAAGTTAGTTTTACAGAGGCACATGCATGTTGTCTAAGTCTTTTTAAAGTATGTAGCAAATTAATATGATTTTTAAAGACTAACTTAAATATTAAAAAGCAACTAGGGATTCTTTGCTTAATTCAGATTAGTTATAAGGATAGCATACTCATTAGAGATATTTTTGAAAAATGAATGCACCAAAGGCCTTCTCAGTTGTTACATCAGTCTTTATACTTTTTATTCAGCTGTTTTACTTTAAGTGGTTTTTTCCATAATAATCTTCTATAAAAACTACTTTTGCCACTTTAAAACTATCACAAACATTGCAGTAATAATGTTTACTTGTACCCCCCCAGTGTTGGTCCTGAATTGAATTGGACAGGAGAACAAGATATATAGGGAAATGTCACACAAATATCTGTTTTTATTCAAGTAGAAAATTGGAGGCCCAGGATTCAACCTGAATTAAATCCGAGTATTGAAATTCCAATTAAAATTGTCATCATATTGAACTATTATGTCTTCCCTTCAGAAAGGACTAGCCATTACATTTTTGAAGATCAGCTTAACTTCTAAAATATAATATCTGAAATCCAAAAATCATGGGGAAAGATCATAAACACACTGAGCCCAATTCAATACCCATGTTACTTTTTGAAATATCCCTTCAAGGTTTCAAGGATATGAACTGTGACTAAGTTAAAAAAGAACCAAAAAACTTTCATCTAGAAACATCCCATAATGCCCTGTAGTCTGAAGTGAATCTGTCTATGCATTATCACTCAATACAGGGTAAAAGCGGTTTGCTTTCAGGGAAGAGTATGAAAGACCATTGCCCAGATGAAATTAATCACACACTTTAAACTGAATTTCCAGAGCTGCTTTAGCAATACTATTTTTTCAGAAAAAAAATAAGTTGTGGCAAATTCAAACTAAGACCTTAAGAAACCTTGTTTTTAAAAGAACTTGAATTTCTTTGTTCGAGTGCTCCCAGGAAGGTTTTTTTTTAGAATTGGAGAATTCTAACACCCATAGGACTGAAAAAAAATACATTATGATGTAGGAGGTACAGGTATGTTGACAGGGCATGTTGGCTCACACCTGTAATCCTAGCACTTTGTTAGGCAAAGGTGGAGGGTCTTGTGAGGCCAGGAGTTTGAGGTGCAGATACATTTCATTCTCTACTATTTCTGTCTTAGTCTCATATCTACAAAACAGATCTAGTTGCTATTGTAATATATATGATTAAATAATTATTTATGAAGAGAAGCATTCTAATGGAGTGGGCCAGATTAGCTAGATTAGAATCTCAGCTCTCCCATTTACAAGAGGTATGCTATCTGGAAAGACACTTAGGCTACCTGTGTCTCATTTTTCTTCATTCTTAAAATGAAGATAATAACAACAGTTCCGTCATAGCATTGTTGTATTAAGCGAATGTGGGTACGTGTACGTGTCTAAATATATAAATATATTTATAGTATTGAAAAACATCTTTCCTGGGCTAACTATATTCTTACACAGTATTTTTCAGTTTCTCAAGCATACCACTCATCTGCAGATCTGGTTAAGATGTAAACTCAGCAGTTGGGTGTAGGGATCAGAGATTCTGCATTTCTAACAAGCCCCAGGGAGTATCAGTGCTACTGTTTGGAGGGCTGTACTTTGGGCAACATAGTTCTAACAAATGTGTTTAGAGGCTAGCCAAAGTAAAGAGGAGAGAGAAGAGCAGCAACTGGCCATGCCGAATTAAGATATTAAAATAATTCATAACGATTTGTCCTAAAATCTCAAAAACGTTTTATATGTCAAGATATAGCAAATTTTACCCTAATGGAGTTTATGTTACAGACACTTTGGGAAAAATTTTGTACTGAAGTCTAGAAAAGTATTATAGAGAGTTTTGAAGTATCAGCACATTCTTGTTTGGTTCTTAATTAAAGAATCTATCTCCTTTCTGTCTTTCTATCTTCATACACGTATGTGCACATGAACACACAAGTGCACACATTTTATTTTTTCTGATAATTATTATTTCAAAAACAACACATTTCATTTATATGGCACCATGTCATCTAGGGGAGGAGATAAATACCATTTTTATTCTAGGTGTGCAACTGTATGCAAACTCTTCATTGTTAGTAAACTAATCAGGAAAACAACAGGGCAGATAGGGCATTAGCATAGTAAAGTACTAGCTGCACTGTCAACTCATCTAGTCAACAAACATCTTCTATGCACGTGAAGACACTATGATTCCTATTACACACAAGCAGCTTAAGAATCCTTCTGGATCATTGCTAGTGTTTTTGTTTTTGTTTTTGTTTTTTTTTTTGAGTTGGAGTCTCACTCTGTCACCCAGACTGGAGTGCAGTGGCCGCTCCCGGCCACCGCAACCTCGACCTGCTGGGCTCCGGCGATCCTTC
>NW_006972461.1:47781-65872 GCF_000164805.1 Carlito syrichta | reverse complement strand
CGGCGATCCAGTCCACCTCAGCCTTCCAAGTAGCCGGAATTACAGGCGTGCGCTACCACGCCCGGCTGATTTTTTTGATTTATTGTAGAGATGAGGTCTTGCTGCCCAGGCGGGTCTCGAACCCTCGGGCTCAAGCAATCCACTCACCTCAGCCTTCCAAAGGCGCGGGATTACAGGCTGAGCCACCGAACCCGGCTTGCTAGTGTTGATGCTCTGATTTCTGCAAACAATGATCAAGATGGAGAAGGTGACTAAAAGAAGCCAAGAAAGTTATAGAAAATACATGAAGAGAGACAGATATATTTCCTATTGAATGTAGGTTGCTGGACTGCTTTATTTGAGTACTCTTGCATGTATCCAGAAGAATCTGTTTTTTGTGTATGCTTATTGAGTCATAAAAAAGGAATGTCCTGTTGTTAAAGTCCTAATAGTTTTGTGAAGCATATTTGCTTAGCAATTCAATGTAGATATATTCCATGATAGGAACTTTAATTGGGTAACTGCTGATTGTGTGAGTTTTATGCCTTTCTTTAATCTTATTGCTTACTAATATATCCTAGTTTACTTCCATAGAGTGAAGAATTATTGACTGATTATTTGTTCTTGCATCTTATTTTATTATCACTATTCATTTTCTTTGCAATCTCCCCCCTTAGTATGTTTTAGGAGGCTTTATGCCTCAGGACTAATGGGTGTAAAATGAAGGGAAATCTGTGTTTTTAGTATGCATGATGTTTTCTGAATATAGATGCTTAGGAAAATTGTAGGCAGATGTGTTTTAATCTCTCATGGTATAAGGCTTTTTCTTTTAAGTGATAGGAATCAAAGATGGCCAACTTCTATCCAACACTATGACTCATCTGAATTAAAATTTCATACAGTTTAAATTTTATAAATTATTTTATTTATTTCAGATTATTTTAGGATTCTCAAATTAACCATCAGAACATTCTTTAGACATAAATAGCTTAGGATATTAACAACAGAAGCAGCAATAATAATGACCTAGTCAAAAGTAAAATGTTCATGTTTACATTTGCAGATTATTTACATTTTTTAATAAGTGGGTGGATTGATATGTTAGAAGATATAGGTTGATGTGTTATTGCTGATTTGTAGATCAGGCTTACCCTCACATTTCATAGGCATAAGTGCAAATCAACATTCACCTTCAAGGTAGTAATTTAATACATTGAAGAGAAAGCAAACTCTCTTACTCTCAACAGAAAGGAATAATACGAATATTTGGCACTTTTATAACTTAGCCAGATTTTCATTATAATAAATTATTTTAATATTTTTTTATTGTATAGACATGGCAGGTGAATTTTTTTGCTCCATCATAAGAACATTTTGTTGTAACTTTTAAGTATATTTCTTTTGGGGATTAATACATTTATTCCAAGTAAGTAACACATTAAAAACAAGGTTGAATTTGTTTAAGTTCACATATAAATTCTTTAATTTTTTAAACAAAATGTACAACCAAAAATATCACACAGTAGTGGAAGTAAGTTGGGAAAGGAGGTGGTAGAGGAAAAGTTACATATGGATTTGCAGAACAGGGAATGAGTCCAACCCCATGACAAGCTTCAGATCTTCTACCTCTTCAGAACTGAAATGGCTGCTAAACAATTTAATAGAAAGTGTTACTGGATCATAATATAATGAACAATTTTAAGTATATTTATATAATTCTTTTTATATAGCTGCGTTATATGATAATGAGTCTTTCCATTATAATATTTTTAGATGATTTGTTGCTAGTAACACCATAGCAAAATGCTATTTAAAAAATGCATAGGCGAGCACAAAAAATGTTTCTAATTAGTGAATTTTTTCTTAAAATATTTTCTTGAAGTTATTAATGAAACTGCTGTACATTTGGAATGCTGAATGCCCTATCAGACTTTAGTCTGTGCTTATTTACAAGTAATTATCAAATGAAGATAGTGTTAGCTATGCATGAGAGTTCTTGAAGCAATGATGTGTAGTTTTGAAAAATTGCTATAGAACAAATGACAATATTTTATTTGTATTATTTTGCCTAGTTCTTGAATCTACATCTTAACTTTAAGCAAATATAAAAATGACAATTTAAGATAAATAATCATCTGTATAGAAAAGTAAATGGTCCCTTGATGGATATATGAGTTAATCCTGTGTTCTTTGAAGTTAGTCCTTTCTATTTTTGAAAGAAGGATTAATCTTTTAATCAGATTAATACATGCATATCTACTTGGTACTGTATATTCAGTAGAAAGAACATGATTAAGAATAAGGGGACCTGAGATAAAGTCTAGGTTCTATCAATAACTCTGTGACCTTCGAGAAGTCAGTCATCTTCCTTAAGCTTCTGTTGCATACTTATAAAATAACAGGTTGAGACTAGCTCTTATAATTTCATGGCTCAATTTTCCCATACATAATATCATATTGCATTTAAATATCAATTTTTAAATTTTCTACTTTTTTCTGTTATATTACATTAATTTGTTAATGTTGAACAATAACTCTCACAAATATGTCAAAGGATTGAATCTGAATTGTCTTTTTCAGTTAACAAAATGATGTAGAGTGATAAAAATATAATAACTTACAGATAAATGTAAAAACCTTAGATGACCTCAATAACTCATCAGCTAAATATCTAGGGGAATATCCTATCAAGTTTGAGCCTCAAGAGAAATTCTGGCAGACAAAGAGGTATGATGTAACTAAAAAATATTGGAGAAAATAAAGAGTACATTCTAAATGATCACAAGCTTTGATAAATTTTTTTTTCAAAAAATATGACTAAAGTAATCTACTACACTTGTTGATTCAGTGTCAGTGATTCATAAGTATTGAGCAGATTATTTATAAGTTTGGTTTTTCAAAAAATATGACTAAAGTAATCTACTACACTTGTTGATTCAGTGTCAGTGATTCATAAGTA
Source organism: Carlito syrichta (assembly GCF_000164805.1). Lineage (NCBI taxonomy): Eukaryota > Metazoa > Chordata > Mammalia > Primates > Tarsiidae > Carlito > Carlito syrichta. The sequence continues at coordinate 62,934 of NW_006972461.1, read as the reverse complement.
TTGAGCAGATTATTTATAAGTTTGGTAAGATAGTGGAACATTTTTTAGACAATTCTGATAAAACATAGTGCTTGAAGTAAAAAATATTACCTGAGGATAATTGTTATAACCTGAGAAGTATATTTTTTCTATTATTTTGACTTTTTGAAGGGTAACTTAAAGAATATAAAAAATAGCTGTCATTTGTTATGTGCTGTTTACCTTACTTAGAAATGTGAGGAATTCTGGTGATGCTTTAAGAATACAGGAAGGAGCTGTTGGTGAAATTCTAAGCCATCTACCTCTATTATTTGCCACATTGAATTGGTCAATGAAACATAAATTGCTCCACTGTCCACTATCTTATCTGAAATTCCCAAAGTTTTTTTAATGCTTTTTCTTTGGATATTTTGGCCACATATCTTTCTATAGAACTTTCCTTAATAACACTAAGTTTCACAGTTGCTTCTTTGGCAAATTCAAGATGAATAGTTAACATTTTATTTTCATCTGATTCTGCTGCATTTGTTTATTTTATATGTGTTCATAATTTTACACATTTGCCCAAATTATGTACGAGATATAATATACATATGTACAATATATAAATTCAGATATGAGTTTTTTTATTAGTTGGAGAAAATCTAATCTAGCCAAGGCTTAAAAATATATATATACTTTTTTCCCTATAAACATGCTGAGGGCTTATGCTTCTATGGGTCAATGATAAACCTTACTCCCACCTGTGGTTTGGTGACTAGAGATGATTATTTTATTAGATGTTATTATTACTTGGGAGGGAGATGTGTTTGGTTAAAGTAAATTACATTCTGCTTTTTAAAAAAAAAAATACACTATGAAGAGACTTGCTTCGTTCAGCATAATACTTGTAATAATGTTTAATGATTGGATTTTCGTTAGAGGGCATCGCACAGGTAAGAAAAAGTAATAAATACCTTTATGTGAACATAATCTCTCATTGGGAGCAATTAGGGACTCTATTTATGCAACACAAACAGACACACTTTTTTTTTTCCTTTTTTTTCAACAATGTACATTTTGTAGTGTTTCTGGAATGATCCATAACGAAAGTTTTTAAGAGCTCATGGAAATGTTATATTAAAGACTTATGTATATGATATATCCCTGAAGCCCAATCACCTTAGTATACCTTAAAATCAATTACAATAATGTTTCTGAGAAATGTAACATATAGTATATGTTCCAAAAACTCATGTTTTCTTCTCAGGCTATTAGTATAATGATGATATAGTGAATTCTCAGTGTTTCAAATACAATTTCTGATACCCCCAGCATCTCCCATAGAAGGCCAGCAATACATTGCCATTGTTTGTTATAATGGATCATTGGTTAATTTATGTACTTAAAGATCTTGGAACATTAATTCAGGTTAAGCTATTCATTCTGCTTAAGTCTCAAGGAATTCTGAAGTTTTCTATAAAGAATTGGTTAACCTTCATATAACAATAGGATTTTTATGTCTGTAAAAAAATTTAGTTTTCTATAATATCGCCTATTTTTTATCTGCACTGTAGAATGTTAACTAGACCATCATTATTTTCTGATAACTTAGTATTAAACAACAAAGTCACTTTTTCTCTGAGAGTATGCCTTACTTCTGATGTCAATATAATTTGTAGAGATGACAAATGAGTAGTATGTTGCAGGACCTTAAAACAATAATAATACTTTAAAGCTTATCATGTGTAAACAATGTCCTCTTCTGCTTATGTTATAACTCAATTAAAACTATGTATGGGGTTTTGCATTGGAAATCTGATCTGTAAATGGTCATTTATAAATAATGTAAGAAATAAATACTTTAAATAAGAAGTTCACTTTTTAAGAGAAAAGATTAATGAAAGAAAGAAAAGTCATGGCTAACATCTATTCACCTGAAGATGATAAAGATATATTATTGACTTCTGTTTTTTAAATGTTATTTGAAAACTAAATTTTCTGAGATTCCAGATTCCCTTTTCCAACTCAAGTTGTTTATCTAAAGCATAGAGATCTAGTGATACAGAATGAATGATTTTAGTAGCTTATTGTATTGTGTGTGTGTTTATATATACATTATACATATATATGTAATAAAACAATGCAGGCTCAAAATACAGCGAGTTGAAAACTAAATGTACATGTTTTATTTTAGATTCTAATTAAAGCTGAACAGTGCATTTATTTATTTTTCTTCTTTTAATTTTTAATTTAAAATTGTGTGGTACAATTTAGGGTTAGGTATACAAATATTATTGATGAGGTGTGTCCCCCCTTCTCCAGGCAGTTATCGACTACCGTTAATCCCCCCCGCAGTTTCCCTCTACTTTCAATCCTTTTCTTATAGTAATACAATAGTTGTTCAAGGACCACTTATGAGAGACAACATGTGATACTCAGCTCTTTGTTTCTGTGAGAGATCACTCAGTATTATAAGCTCTAATTCCATCTGGGTTGCTGCAAAGTTTATGATTTTGTTCTTCTTTATGGCTGCTTAATATTCCATTGTGTATATGTACCACATTTTTTAAATCCAGTCCTCTTTTGATGGACAGCACAGTTGGTTCGATGTTGTGCTATTGTGAACAATGCTGCAATAAACATGCATGTGCAGGTATCTTTTTTATGAAGTGACCTGAGTTCCTCCGGGTATATTCCCAGTTGGGGGATTGCAGGATCATATGGAAGGTCGATTTCTAGAACTTTTAGGAATTGCAACACTGATTTCCACAGAGGCTGTACTAGTTTATTCTCCCATCAAACAGTGTAAAACTGTTCCCTTTTTGTCACAGCCTCTGCAGCATCTGTTATTTTTTGAGTTATTGATGATGGCCATTCTGACTGGAGTTAGGTGGTATCTCAGCGTAGTTTTAATTTGCATCTCCTTGATGACTAGTGAGGCTGAACATTTTTTCATGTATCTGTTGGCTGCTCATGTCTTCTTTTGAGAAGTGTCTATTCATATCTTTTGCCCACTTTGTAATGGGACTGTGTGTTTTTCTCTTTTTGGCATGTTTGAGTTCCTTGTACATCCTTGATGTTACGCCTTTGTCAGACATGGAGTTGGCAAATATTTTTGTCCCATTCTGTGGGCTGTCTCCCTGCTCTCTTGATGTTTTCTTTGGCTTTGCAGAAACTGGTCAGTTTAATGAGTTCCCACTTGTCTATCTTATCTCTTAAGGCCTGGGCACTTAGTGTTTTGATCAGGAATTAGTTGCCAGTTCCAACTTTCATAAGAGTGTCTCCTGCATTTTCTAAGGTTCTTACAGTTTGAGGTTTTACATTTAGGTGTGTGATCCATTTAGAGTTAATTTTTGTGTATTGGGATAGGTAGGGGTCAGATTAAATCTTCTGCATGTGGTCAGCCAGTTTTCCCAACACCATTTACTGAATAGGTTCTGCTCTCCCCAGTAGTGGGTAGTGGAGGCTTTGTCGAAGATGAATTGGTTTAAAATTGAGGTTTTGCTTCTGGAAACTCAATTCAATTCCATAGGTCTATATGCCTATTCTTGTACCAATACCAGACTGTTTTGATTCTTGTAGCTTTATCATACAGTTTAAAGTCTGGGAATGTGATACCTCCTGTTTGTTTGTTTTTTTTCTAAGGAATGTTTTGATTATTCTTGGTCACTTATGTTTCCATATGAATTCCTATCTTGTTTTTTCTAGGTCTGAGAAGAATGTTGCTGGTAATTTGATGGGTATTGCCTTAAATCTGTAGATGGCCTTAGAGAAAATGGACATCTTAACAATGTTGCTTCTTCTAATGCATGAGCATGGAATACTTTTCCACTTGTTTGTGTCATCTTTGATTTCTTTGAGCAGTGTTTTGCAGTTTTCATTGTAAAGGTCATTTATGTGTCTGCTTAGGAAGATGCAAAGTATTTCATGTTTTTTTGTGTCTATTGTAAATGAAATTGTGCTTTTTATTTGGGTTTCTGTTTGTTTATTATTGGTGTACAGAAATACAGTTGTCTTTTGTACATTTATTTTATACCCTGAGACATTGCCAAAGTCCTTTATCAGTGCAAGGAGGTTTTGGGCTGATTCTCTTGAACTTTCAAGGTATACAATCATGTAATCTACAAAGAGAGATAACTTGACTTCCTCTTTTCCTACTTGGATATCCCTGATTGCCTTCTCTTCTCTGACTGCTGTAGCTAGGACTTCCAAAACAATATTGGACAGGAGGGGTGAGAGTGGGCATCCTTGTCTTGTTCCAGTTTTCAGTGGAAATGGTTCCAATTTCTGTCTGTTTAGGATTATGCTGGCTGTGGGTTTCTTGTAGATGACTTTTACTATTTTGAGGTATGCTCCAGCTATGCCTCGATGTTCGAGGGTTTTTATCAAGAAGCGGTGCTGGATTTTATCAAAAACTTTTTCTGTATCTGATGATATAATCATGTGGTTTTTTGTTTTTACATCTGTTGATATATTTTATTATGTTTTTGTTCTTACAAATGTTGAACCAGACTTGCATCTCAGGGATCAAGCCTACTTGGTCGTGATGGTTGATTTTTGAGATGTGTTGTTGAATCTGGTTTGCTAGGATCTTGTTGAGAATTTTAGCATCTGTGTTCATCAAAGATATTAGCCTGTGGTTCTCTTTCTTTGTTGGGTCTTTACCTGGCTTGGGTATCAATGCGCTATTAGCTTCATAAAATGGTTTAAGGAGAGTTCCATCTTTCTCAAACACCTGAAATACTTTCATTAGGATTGATATCAGTTCCTCCTTGTATGTTTTGTAGATTTCTGCTGTAAAGCCATCTGGTCTAGGGCTTTTTTTTGTAGGTAGTTTTCTTATGACATAATCAATTTCCTTGATTGTTATTGGCCTATTTAGGGTCTCAATTTCTTCTTGTTTCAACCTAGGAAGGTTGTGTGAAGTCAGAAAGTTCTCCATTTGCTTCAGGTTTTCAAGTTTATTTCCATACAATTGTACATAGTAGTCTCTGATATTCTTTTGTATTTCTTCAGGATCAGTTGTGACTTCATCTTTTGTGTTACTGATTGAGTTTATTTGGGCTTTTTCTTGCTCAGTTTGGCTAGGGGACCATCTATTTTGCTTATCTGTTCAAAGAACCAGCTTTTTGTTTCATTGATTTTTGAATTATCTTTTTGTCTTCTGTGTCCTGGATTTGGGCTTTTATTTTGGTGATCTGGTTTCTTCTGCTGAAGTTAGGGTTTTGGTGGACTTGCATTTCCATCTTCCTTAGGTGACTTGTTAGGTTGTTGACTTGTGATCTTTTCATTTTCTTCAAGTGTGTTTGTAAAGATATGAATTTCCCTCTTATTAATGCTTTCATGGCATCCCGGAGGTTTTGGTAAGATGTTTCTTCATTTTCATTTGTTTCCAGGTACCTTTTAATCTCTGTTTTGATTCCTTCATTGACCCAGGAGTTACTTAGCATCATACAGTTTTGTGTCCTTGTCTTTGTGGGTTTTGGAGAACATTTTTGTTGTTGATATTTATTTTTATTCCACTGTGGTCTGAGAAGGTGCATGGCAAAATTTCAGTCTTATGAAATTTGTTTGTGTTTGATTTATGGCCAATGATGTGGTTGATGTTGGAATACTTTCATGTAGTGATGAGTAGAATGTATATTTTGTGATCATTGGTTGCAGTGTTCTGTAGTTATCAATTAAGTCCATTTGTTCAAGAGTCTTATTGAGGTTCTGGGTCTCCTTGCTGATTTTTTTGTCTTGATGATCTGTCTAGGCTTGGGAGTGGGCTATTAAAGTCCCCAGCAATGATAGTGCTAGAGTAAATATCTTTTTTAAGTTTACCTGGAAGCTGCATTATGAAAGTTGATGCTCCTATGTTTGGTGCATATATGTTTATGATGGATAATTCTTGTTGATGAATTGAGCCTTTTATCATTATATAGTGACCTTCTTCATCTTTTAAATTTTTTGGTAGAATAAAGGTATTTTGTCTGAGATTAAGATTGCAACTCGAGCTTTCTTTTGTGTTCCATTCACCTGAAATTTTACTTCCCATCCTCTTACTTTGAGTCTGTGTGTGTCCTTTCTGGTGAGACGAGTCTCTTGGAGACAATATTTTATTGCCTTATGATATTTTATACCTTTTCCCATTCTATGTCTTTTCAGTGATGCATTTAGTCCATTCACATTCAGGCTAATTATTGAAATGTGAGTGTTTATCATTGTCATGAGGTTTTTATAGAGTTGTTGCTGTACTTGTTTGTTTTCTTTCTTTTCTTTTTTTTTAGCTGATTAATTTGTTTTCAATCATTTTCCTGTACTCTCATGAAGAACATTGTCGTTGTTTTTGCCTTTTCTTTTGTGTTTAATACTTTCTTAGGTATTTCTTGTAGAGGTGGTCTGGAGGCAGTGTAAGTTCTTAGGGATTGGATATCTGGGAAAGATTTTAATTCTCCCTCACTGATGAACCTTAGTTTACCTGGGTAGGGTATTCTTGGTTGAAACAGATTACCTTTGAGAACTGTGACGATTGGGCTCCAGGCTCTCCTAGTCTCAAGTGTTTCTGTGGATAAATCTGCTGCTATTCTAATTGATATTTCCTGGTAGGTAGTCTGGTCTTATTCTCTTGCTGTTTTTAGGGATTTTTCTTTTATACCTACTTTGTTCAGGTGAATTATTATGTGCCTGTGAGTTGGTCTTCTCATTTGTTGTCTTGCAGGGATTCTCTGAATCTCTTGTGTTTGAATTTTCACATCACTGCTGAGATGAGGGAAGTTTTCTTGAATAATTTCATGGGATGTTTGTTCCAGGGTGCTTCTCTGGCTCTTTTTCTGCCTCAGAAATTCCAATTACTCTTAGGTTTTGTGAAGTAATCGCTCATCTCTTGAAGGTTTTGTTCTGTCTTTTTAAGCTTCTTTTCTATGTTTTTGACAGTTTGGTTTAGTTCTATATTTGGTCTTCAAGCTCTGAGATTCTTTCTTCTGCTTGGCTAATTCTGCTTTCCATGCTTATTAGTTTGTTATTTATTTCAATCACAGTATTCTTTATTGCTGTTATCTCAGTTATCAACTACTTCTTATTTTCCTCTTGACTCTCCTCAATTCTTCTTATACTCTCTATTAACGTTTTGATGTCTGGGTTTGTAGTATGTGACCAGTCATTTTGAGGGCTCTTTATTGTTTGCATTCCGAAGTCTGTTTTCTCAGTGTCTGACATCCCAGGGGTCTGTGTGAGACTATATTCTTCTTTTGGTTTTTCTTCATTTGTGTAGGTTTTCCTTCCCATGTTTTCCTTTTGTACCAGTGTCCTCTAAATCTGTTGTTCAGGGGTGGTGGGGTAGCTTTTACTTTTGTTTGCTCAATCTCCTCTTCCTTATGTGAATCCTCTGGCTTTGCTCAGTTCTGAAGCTGGACTGTGGGTTGGGGGCTATACTTTTTGCAGTTTTGAGATTTACTTGAGAGGGTAGCTGTGATTCAAGATCTATCTGCAGATCCCAATATCCACCGACAGGTGTATGGATACCCTAGAACCTGCTTCCCACTGCCTTGCAATCCGCCCATGTAGTGGGAGTATAGGTTTGCTCTCTAAGGAAAATGAGGTAAGAAAAAGGAAAGAAATGGAACAGGGGTGGAAGGAAGGTGGAGAGAGAGAAGAGTAAGAAGGAAAACAGACAAAGATACCAGCTAACAAATGAAAATTGACACAAAGATACGTATGAGTAAGAGAAAACAAAGACAAACCAACCAACAGCAACAACAAAAAAGACTAGAACATACAACCATAAAGACACACAAGCTGCCCAACCTCCTTATGATGCACTATTCCCCTACACAAACAAGTTGCCTTAGATCCCAGCTTGGAGGCTGGGCAAAGCTGGGCAGAGCTGGGTGGGGTAATGCAGGTCTCTGTCTGATCTTGGAGCTCCAGCTGGTCTCTGATCCTGTTGTGGCCAGGGGCAAGTCAGGGGAGATGGAGTGTGAGATGGCTGGGTGTTGCTGGTCAGCGTAGCACAGGACGGCTGGGTGTAGGGTGGTACAGCCAGGGAGGGAGCCGAAGGCCTCCACAGGTGGTGGCGGCTGGGGGCAGGGCATGAATAGTGTATTTAAATACAGGAAATTATGCTACGATGTCCCTTGATTTCCTGAGAATGGAGAACAATGGTGTGTAGCAAATAAATGATAAATCTTAAATCACTAATACAATATACAAAGCTCATATTTGTATTCAATTTATGATAAAGATGACTTACTGAGACATTTGGGAAGAATACTTCAGTCTTGAGATAATGAAGCTTCCCATCGGTCAGAAATTTTCTTGGGTTTCACATGACCTCAAATCTGTCTGAATTATTAATTTCCACTTAGATCTTCAACTGTAAAATCTGCAAAGATCTTGGCTATATTTATTCAAAACATCAAGAGTGTTTCATGAGTTGTTGCTTTGTATGCTGAGTATCTGCTTATATGTTTGTGCAGGAATATGTACTGGGTATTTCCTTGGTATTTATTTTGTAGAATGTGAATTTTCAAGTCACTTTATGCATTTCTCCTCTGGCTTTAAAAATAAATCTCTTCTGGCTGCTAAATCAAGCTGTAAATACCTCATTTAGCCTGCATCTACAGTAACTTATAAGAAGAGAAAGGCTGCCCTTCCATATTTTACCTCAGGTCTCATCTTATGTCAGTGACTGCTGACTATAAGTACTATTAGTGAAACAGAAATCAGCATGGAGCACTCAAGTTGCTTTTCAAATAAAGTCCTTGTTTCAGCATTTACTTTCCCAAAAGACTTTTAATCAAGGTTATGGGAAAGTCCATAAACTTTCTGCTGAATATTTAACAAGCTGGAGGTCACTGCAAACATGTCTTATCAAGGGCAAGTGAAATGAGATTGCAAAGGAAAATAGAAGACTCGATGATAAGCATAACTTTGTCTCTTAGATAAAATCTAACAAAAAAAATCAGAGTGGCACACATTTTTCAAGCTTCATTTGCAAGATGTAATTTTCCTAGTTGGGGATCATCATTTTATTTATTTATTTATAATTTTAAAGGTGTGGAATAAAATTCAGGGTTAGGTATACAAATGTTCATTATGCAGGTACCTGTGGTCATCATTTTTAAAAATGGTCAATGGGACTGAGTAATTAATTTGATTTACCACCTTATTTTTAAGATGCTTATAATTAATTCTGCACAATAGTGATACTGGCAGAATTTAACTAAGAAGAGCTCACAAAAGTTTAACTGTTTAATATGAGAAGCATAATTTCTTTGGACAAAATAAATTTTATAAGAATTACAAATGCCATACAATAATAGTACAGTTTCTTAGTGGCCTCACCTACATTTATCAATACTTAAACCAAAAATCTAACAAATATGTTTCCACTCTCAAGGGAGTCAAAAGTTGTGAAAGAAGATAGCAACAAATTTAAAAATGCTGACATATTTTCTTCCAACATGAATTACTTTCAATATTGCTTGTCTAGTGGGAATGATGTAATAAAATTAGAAATGCAAACTTCAAACTTTGAGGGACATGTAGGAATATTTTGGGAGCCTTCGTGTGGTAAGGTCAAATTATGATCATGTATATCATGTCTATTGCAAAATAATGAATAAACGAGTTTTTATTTTTTTTCTTCACTTGTGTTCAGATAATCTATATAGGAAAGTTAAGTCTTTTGCTGAATCACATAGAAATGTAGAGTGAAGATTTTAATCATTTGTGCTCTGCTGAATCATAAAAATCTGTACAAGATATTAAACCTTACTGTACATTCAAGTTTTTCAGTATGGTAAAAGTATCTTACCATTAGTTATTTATCATAAAATTATGTGTATGGGAATAAGAACTTTATTTTTTTCTAAAACATCTTGTTTTCTAGGGAACAGTTATATAGTAAGAGTACAAATAGATTAAAATTGAACTCATTTCTGCTTGCATATCTTTGAAACACTTCTAGCAGAATTTAAGTAGGACCATGGGTGTCTAGGTAATAGGTTGGTCTTTGAGCTTAATTATTGAATTCTACACTTCCATCCATTGCATGAGTAAAATATACAGGCATTAGGGACTAAACTAGACTATATTTTATGGAGCCAGCTCTAAGCTCTGCCATTTGGTTGAGGCAAACATATAACTGAATAATTTTAAAGCACACAAATAATTTGTTGTGTCTGAGCAATTTTCAATGCATGCAGATTATATTCTATATTCATGCTATTGTTGTCCCCAACACTTCTTATGCAGAGTAATGATATATATTTTATGTTGTTGTGTGGTTTTGACTTTGAGAAAGTTACATACTCTTGCTCTTTCAAGTTTGCCCCTCTATATAATGTGTATAATGATAGTCCTACCTTACTGGATTATTTTGAGGGCCAAATGACACAAACAATATAAAACACTCACCACCATATCTCATATACCTTACACAATTTAACAGGCTAATATTAATAATGGATACTTCTCTAATCAGATTCAAGCTATGAAATCCTTTATCAGGATAACTCATATGCATGAAGTGTTTTACATACGATTTCACAAAAATCTGCTAACCATTTGACTTGAACAAGAAAGGCCATAGGTATTAGTTAGCCAGGTTAGAGAAACCTTTATGGATCACTTTGTTTCCCCAGACCAATCAACTCAGGTAAATAAGTGATTTCTCTGGTTCTTTTTTTTTTTTAAAGAAAAGTATTTCAATTATTAGTTAAATTGAATGTGTTCAATAATTTGTTTTAATTTTTAAACTGAAAAAACTTCAGTTGTATTTTTTAAGTAGTCTACAGTACTTTCTATTACAAAGAACATTATTTTGGCATTTAGAATAAAGAAGAAAAAATGACTCATACTCATAATCTCAGCATAAAGATAATGCCAGTTATATTTTTAAAAATTAGTAATATGTATATACATGATAAAATATTTAAACACCACTGTAGGGTATAAAATGAAAAATCAGTGTCTCCCTTATCACCTACCTTCATTGTTCACAATTATTTCTTACTACAGATAACTTCTGTTGACAACATTTTCTGTTTTCTTACCCTGAAAAATCTGGATGCCAATGTGTATAAATGATTTTTAAAATAATACCAAAATAAGAAATGCTATACACAAATGCTGGTGTCTTTTTTTTTTTTTTTTACTTAAAATATGCGTTGTAGAATTTTCTACATTAAAAAGAATAGGTCAATTTCATTATTTTTAATGGTGGCATAGTATTCTAATTACTAAGTGGACCATAATTCATTTAACCTGCTGATAGCCATTTAAGTAGTGTCCAAGTTTGTGCTAAACCAGACAGTGCTGCAATGAATATCCTTGAACAAACATTAAAATGATCTATACGAGTCTATTTGTCAGGGAAACAATAGAATTGTTAGGTAAAAGGGTATGTAGAATATTTGATCATTAAATTATTGACTCTTTAAGAAAAAATAGAATAATAAAACATCATTTTATCTATTCTTTTATATTTTCATAGCTTATCGTTCTGCCATGATATGTCATATCACTCTCTTTATTTTTAAAAATTAAAATATTATAAACCTGAATATTTTTCTGTTTCCAATTTCTTTCCTTTCAGTCCAAAGGAATCCACAATTCTTAAATTGGTGTTTATTACTCCCAACTATTATTTTTATCTTTTTATTGCATCTATTATACTTTATAAATGATGGTGTCATGCACAACTCTTTCTGCTGCTTACTCTTTTTGCATAATTTTATTTACTGATATAAGTAAACCCATTCCCTTCATGCTCACTGATATGCTGTGCTATATTGCATGAACATTTAACAATTAAGTTCCCTATTTTTATTTTCAAATTATGTTGCTAACAATTATTGACTGTTGCAATACTGTTGGAAAGAACATCCTTGGACATGTTTCCTGTAGTTCACGTTTAAAGTTGCTCTTCAGTATTAACCTATGATTAGGATTGTTGAGTTGTAACATACAAGCATCTTCAACATATTTGGAGTCTTTCATTAAGTACATGACAGTTTCTGTTACGTAATATCCCATAGCTAGTCAATGCTTGGTCTTTTAATTTTTTTATTTTAATTTTCAAATCTGATACATGTAAAGTGAGGCATCATTTTTGCTTTTATGTACATTTTCCTGTTTTCTAATATGGATTAATATATTTTTGAAATATATTAACTGTTATGGTTTTTTTCTTTCTCTTGGTTACCTGTTTATAATTGGGTTATCTTTTTCTTAATCATTATCATATTCTTTATATAGAGTTGATAGAAATTCTCAGATATGTTTATGGCATATATTGTCTTTTTATCTCCTATTCCTCTTCTCTGTATGAACCTTAAAATAAATGTACTGGTAGATACTGCTAAATTACCTGAGTTAAAGGATAAATTGGTTTATAATCCCACTAAGCATGTGTGAATTTGCTCTTTTCCTACAATATTGCAGACACTAGATATTATGAAAGTGTTTTAATTTTGCTAAATAATAGATGGAAAAAGTATCTCATTGATGTCTGTATATAATTTTCCATTTTTATAAGTGAGATAGAACATCTTGTCATGTCTTAACATATGTTTACTAGAATATTAATTTTCATTATGAAAAACTTCCTTTATCATTTTTACTTAGCAAAATATAAGGTTTTAACAATTTAATGCAGTTCTTTCAAAAGTAAATTCTCACAATTCTCAATTTCATAAAGCTGAACACATAGAAATTATTTGTATTGTCAGTCTCTTATAGAAGGGGGAAGAAGCACACAAAATGTTAGTGTTTGCCATAATTAGTTTAATGCATGTAATTTTGAAAAATGCTTCATTTATTGCTGTTTTTTACAGATTTATATTTTTATACAAATTCATATAGTTTTATCTCTATAAAAGCATGGTTAATATTAACATATTTTTAAAAGGTAATTGACTAATTATATTGAGAGTGATACAATTTAAGGTGGAAAGTATCAACATTATATTTATATATGGTATATTTATGCTTCCTGAGAACTAGGAAAGTGGATGAGAAAAACACTGAATGCTTATTTGAAATAAAGTATTTGGTGAAATTTATTTTCCTTGCATGACTTCCTTTGATTGTAGATATACTTATTTAATTACACACAGGACCAATTTGTGAGATGTTATTTACAATGTCAAATTATGTATCATTCAACAATATGCTGATATTGTTACAGTTCAACAGAGGACAATCTTAAATAGTAGTTACATTTTATAGACATAAGCATACCACACAACATTTAAAAATAACTTGATTTGACATTCTGCCTAACACCACATCAAAATGCTAAACTTTCCTCTTAATTGCATTGTTAGGGATCAAGAAAGAAAATAGTTATAAAGCACTGTTTTTCTTGTTGCTATAACCATTTTATTTTATGAATAAATTATGTGTTGGTGAATAGGCCATCTGAATTATGTATATTAACAGAAGTATAGCATAGGTATGTCAAGTAGATGACAATACCAGTGAATATATTTAGGTTGAAATGATAGTACTATAGAATGATTTTCTTCCCTAGCTCTGGAAAACAAATTTCAAACTTCTTGGCTTATAAAATTGCAAAAAATGCATTATGTTGAAGTCATGTTTTGTTAATAATTAAGTGAAAAAGTAACAATGGTTAAACTCAAGTGAAGATTTGCTTCTTAAGTGTATTTGATTCACATATCTCTTAATTGCTTTATTCTACCTCATTTTGTTTGTGCTTATTCCATTTCAATTAAAGAACTTTTGACATTTGTATTTACTGAAAAATCAATGTCAAGAAATTACTTATTCAAGACTTAATGCTTTGAAGTGTGAAATATTTATCTTTCTTCAGAATTTTACAAACTTTTAAAATTTTAAAATAAACATAGATTTATACATAGGACTGGTGATACCACTATTTAAGCTAGAAATATGACTGTAACATTAATAGCTTTAATTACATTCCAAAGAATTTATAAGTATGTGTTTCTATGGGAATAAAGTTTTCCCCCTCCCTCATACTCCTCTCCTGTAGTGGCATCAGTATAATTTATTTTAAAATAAACATCCTGTATGCCTTCCATTCTTTTTCCTCCTATCAGTGTCATTGAGTAAATGAAGGAACATAATTAAGGAAGGAAAATCACACTTAGGAATTACACGCATGATTATCTCTTCTCCCCCACAGCTTGCTAGTAGGCATCCCTTCGGGTGTTTAGCTGGAGATAGAGTGAATTACTTTTCATAGTGCATATAGGGAGTGATTTTGCTTGGGGACACACTGTCAATGCTGAGAATTAGATGCACAGCAACAAAAGGTAAGTTCTTGTGATATTTGCAAGGTGAAATTGATACTTGAATGCTACCCTTCACTCAGAATTGCCCCTGTGATACTAAGTAAGAATATTTTAATGCTGCACTTGCAGAAAAGGCAGAGAAAGAAAGGGGATGAAAAGAAGATAGCTTTAAAGAGAGAGTAGATTTCTTTGAGATGCAAAGAAAAATATCTAGTTTGTGATTATCATTAACTTTTGCCTAATTGGCTTAAAGGATTTATAAGCCTGTATATCCAGAAACCAAAGCATAATATTTATTATTATAAAATATAGTAGGAAATGTTAGCATTTTATAAGTTCATATTTTGAATCAACAATATCAAAGTGTTATGGGGGAAATGGGAAAATAAGAGAATCTGCATAAGTAGTATAAACTGCTTTCTTGAGGAATCTTAGAAGGGTCAACTGATGTTTGATGCCATCAAAGGATACTGGTCTTTCATTAATGAAAATATTCTGTATCTTGGGGGTGAGAAATATCCACAAATTCTCTAAAAAACAAGGTAGATTCATGTGGTATCATTCACTAAGAAAAAGACTTGATTCAAGAAAAACCATTTACATTTCTGTATTAGCTGTGGAAGTAGGTAAAGCTAGCAGATTGCATTTAAAATAATCTCTTGTTTTCTGTATTACTGGTAGTTTTGTACCACTAATTTTTAAAGCTAATATAAAATATGAGGAAGAAATATTTTAAAATCTAAATATATTGCAAAAGATTATTGTTATAGCATTGTAGGTCAATGTTATAACAACACGTTAGGACTTATATTTCCCTTCAGGTTGAATAAATTGGCTAAAGTACATGGTTACCTTTTTTTACTTTAAAGATGTGGGTTACAATTCAGGGTTAGGTATACAAATGTTCATTATGCAGGTACCCTTG
>NW_006972461.1:31563-47726 GCF_000164805.1 Carlito syrichta | reverse complement strand
AAATTTTGAGAGAGAGAGAGAGAGAGAGAGAGAGAGAGAGAGAGAGAGAGAGAGAAACTCTAGCTCCTTGTTGCCAAAATACGTTTCCTGCTTTACCTTCTCCTTCCTAAGCTGAAGTGTGTTCTTTAGATGGGATAATAGTTCTTTGTGACATATCTGCCTGCAGTAGTTCTCTTTTATATTAGCTTTCTGAAGATGAGACTTTGCATGTATTTTATAGGCACCTGTCATAGTGATACCAGGACTGGAAACTTTAACGAGTGATATAGTCATCCGATTGTTTATCTCAGATCTATTGAGGAGCTGCACTATCACATCGCACTTTAATTGTAGAAAATTTAATTTATAAAAATAAAAAGAGATATTTAAAATAAACAAAATTATCTATATTATATATATATGGAGAGAGAGAGAAAGATGATGTATATGTTTACATTTTATTTCATTTTTTAAAAAAATCAGCACACCCATACTCTTGGAGTACAGTTTATCTCTTATTACCATCTGTGTGCTTTTATTTAAAGATTTTTTTGGTTTAGAAGTGCAAAAATAATTACTTTCTATTAATTGATTATACCCTTATTCTCTATTAACATTTTTTTATAGTTCAAGGAAAAGTGTGCATGTATTTATTTTTAGTTAGAGGAAACAGTAAGCACACTCATTCTCTTTAAGGCAGGCAGCTAGAAACTAGAAACATATATGTTAGGTGGTTCCCTGACCAGGATAGCTCTGTTTGTCCTATCAAACTGGTTTGTCTTTCTCTATTTTACTGCATGTATAATTTACCTGATTATGTTTCTTTCTTTGTGTTGTTTTTTGTAAAGCACAAAGTCAAAATTGTGGTCCATATAAAGCAAGAAGATAGCATTTATTATTGCAATACTTTACATTTATTTAAATGTTTTTGTCTTTTCTTTCCTCCTTTAAACTTTTAAATTTATTTTGTTGTATACTTTGTTGGCATTTTCTTTACCTATTGGATTTTTATTAATGGTGGGCAGAAAAATTTTGGCTGGTTGTAGGTGTAAAAACAGACAAATCAATAATAGATACCTGATAGTATTTACACCCCCAAAATACAGATCCTTTACTCCTTTGAACATAAAAGTCACTCACATTTAACTATTAAATCTTGAAATAATAACAATATATGCTTGCTATAATTACAGTCATCTCTTAGATGTCACTATGGAGATTGTTCACCCATAGTGAATAATGGACTTATCTTGTCACCAAGTAGGCATAATTACTTTGTTGATAATCAAATGGATCTGAGGTTTTTCCCCCCAATCTTGCAAGAAAAGCAAGCAATATCATGCCATTTAAAATCATCCCAATTCCTCAAAACCTCACTGAGGAAAGGAATATATCATTAAGTATTATAAACAACTCTGTTCTGATGTTCTTTATTACTCTGTGAGGTTGGTATAGAGGAAAAAGAAGAGTAGTAGGAGAGAATGAGAACAGTGAATACAATTATTTTAGGATTCTGAGCTTCTAGAACAACAGATATAATAACCCTTTTTAAATATAAATCAAAGTATTTGCAAAACCATGTCAATGATTAATCATTTTGCTCTTCAATATCCATTAATAATGCTCATTCATGATTTAACATATATAATCACTGATCAACTAATAAGGTACTTGTGTTGTTCTAGGGACTAACCAAACAAACCAAAAGCCAACATGCCCTTCATACATTTTAGTGTCTAGGTTTCTTTTAATACAGTAATTGAATATTGTAACTTGTCTTCTCTCTATTTACATGTAGTTTCATATTCACATTTCTGTTTCAAACATGGTCATATGTTAAAAATTCATGTGTTTATGCATATTTATAGCATTTTCTATCGTGTATTACAGAGATGATGACCCCTTAAAAAGAATAGTATATTCCTATTTTAGATGTAATTATGAATTGAACACATCTTATATTTTTTAGCAGGACAACACAATCAGAAATTATGTTCTCAAAATGGCAAGTGTCTGAAAAGAAATAAAAATAAACTAAAGAGGCAAAGAAGTCAGGCGTAGTGGTGCTTGACTGCAATCCCAGCTGCAAGGGGTGTGAGAATTAAGGAGGGAGGATCGCTTGAGCCAAGGAGCTCAAAACCAGCAGTCTGGGCAACATAGTAAACTTCATCTTAGTAAACAAACAAACAAACAAATAATTAAATGAATGTATCTAAATTGCAAAAGTAGGCAAAATATAACCTATGACTTAACAAATGATCATTACATTCAAATAGTTAATAATCAGTACTCTAGCCAAGGATCCTGGGGAAAGACATGTTTATATTTAAGTATATTATTTCAAATGTAGTAATAGGTAGTTTAAACAAATTTTACAAACAAACTTCTTAGTTTAGAGAAGTTTTGGATTTACAGAATTATTGTGAAGAGAGAACAGAGTTCCCATGTATCCATATTGAGTTTTTACAATTTTTTCCTTGACCAAACTTTAGTGAAGCTCCTGAGCCTTCTCCTTGGTCCATCTGTGTACTTCCTTGTAAAGTCTAGTTTTAGCAATAACACTTATAAGTCAGTTTAGCAAGAACTCCCTCCCCTCCAATATCTGATCACTCTCAATATCTGATTGAGTTTCTAAACCTTAACCATCCTCAAGGTGATGTTTGATCACCCTGATCTGTCTTCAGCAAGAATCCTATTAGGTTTGTTGAGCCAAAATCCCCCTCACCCTTGTTGCTTCCTCTTGATAATTCTCCATCCCCTGAGCCCTACCCTGTATTTTAGCTATAAATTCCCATTTTTCCATGCTGGACTCAATCTTATTGGGCTCAATCTTATTGGGCTCCCCCACTGCAGTCCCATTGCAATGATCCATCCCTATACCTATTGTGATGATCCTGAGTAAAGTCTTTCCTACAGTGTTTTAACAAGCATTATTGAATAATTATTTTCTTTAACAGCTTTTCCTATTATTAACATCTGACGTTTTAATGATACATTTGTTACAATTAAAGAGTCAATATTGGTACATTATTACTAACAAAAGTCTGTATTTTATTAAAATTTCTTAGTTTTGATCTAATATCCTTTTTCCTGATCCAAGATCCAGTCACAGATACAGACACCTTGTTACATTTAGTCATATCTCCTTAGGTCTCTCTTGGCTGTGGCAGTTTTTCAGACTTTTCTTGTTTTTGATGTCCTTTTGAGTATTATTGCTCTGTTGTTTTGTAGAATATCCTTCCATTAGGATTTGTCTAATGTTTTTCTTATGATTTGGAAAGGAAGACACAGAGGTAAAGTACTTTTGTCATACCAAATCAACATTACATGCTATCCATATGACTTATCACTGGTGGCATATGGTAAGCTTGATCACCTGACTGAGATAGTGTTTGTCAAGGTTAGCCACTATAAATTTACTCCTTTTCCCTCCCTTTCTATATTCTGAACAGCCCACACTTCAGGATTGGGGAGTTATTCTCTACCTCTTTGAGGGCAATTTGTCTACATAAATCACTTGGAATTCTTCTGTATGGTAGATTTGTGTTGTCTCTTTCATTTACTTATTTATTCAAATCCCCATTCATATCAATCTGGACTCATGTATATTTTGGGCTATAAATCAATATTATTTTGTTGCTTAAATTATTCCATTTTTGGCCATTGAGAGATCTTTACTGTTGGCTTGTTTGTCCTTGTGATATACCTTCATCTTTGTGGCCATTTGGGCATTTCCTTAATTTGTAGCACTACGAGGTGATTGAAGCATCTTTCTTTCTTTATTCTCTCTCTCTCTTTGCGTTTCAATTTGGAAAGTTTCTATTGACAAATCTTGACAATAAAAGTAAAGTCAGCCGGGCTCGGTGGCTCAGCCTGTAATCCTGCGCCTTTGGGAGGCTGAAGTGAGTGGATTGCCTGAGCCCGCGGGTTCAAGACCCGCCTGGGCAGCGAGACCTCATCTCTACAATAAATCAAAAAATCAGCCGCGCGTGGTAGCGCATGCCTGTAATTCCGGCTACTTGGAAGGCTGAAGCGGAAGGATCGCCGGAGCCCAGCAGGTCGAGGCTGCGGTGGCCGGGAGCGGCCACTGCACTCCAGTCTGGGCGAACGAGTGAGACTCCAACTCAAAAAAAAAAAAAAGTCACTGCTTATTTCCTCAACCGTGTTCAGGTTACTTATGATTCCATCAAAGGCATTCTTTATTTTTGTTACAGGGTTTTTGATATCTAACATTTTATTTTGATTTTTTTCTTAGAGTTTGCATCTCTGCTTTCATTATCCATCTGTTATTGCATGCTGTCTACTTCTTTCTATTAGAATTCTGTATGTAATAGTCATAGTTATTTTGAATTCCCTAATATTTACAACATCTGTGTCATATCTCAATTAGCTCTGATGATTTTTTAAAAGATTGTCTCTGCAGACTATGTTGTTTCTTGATTTTTAGCATGCCTTGTCACTTTTTGTTGAAAGCTGGGGATATAGTCTTGGGTAATAGGAACTGAAGTAAATAAAGACTTTAATAAGACTTTAGTGTAGTTTTAAAAATCTATCTATCTATCATCTATCTATATATCTATTATTTATTTAAATGTGGAGTACAATTCGGGATGAGGTATCCACGTGGTCATCATACAGGTAAAGTTTGAGACTCCCTTTGGTCCCCAATTTGCCTGGCTTGAGATCGGGAACCCTTACTGATGTTATGTTCCCCCCACCCCCTTTGCAGTGCGCCACTACTGCCAATCTCTTTCTTATAGTATTATGGTAAATGTTCAGGGTGTGCTTATGAGTGAGTACATGTAGTACCCAGTTCTTTGTTTCTGTGATAGATCACTGTGTATGATTGACTCTAAATCCATCCAAGTTGCTGCAAAATCCATGTTTGCCCTTCTTGATGGCTGCATGATATTCCATTGTGTTTATGTACCACATTTTTTTTAATCCAGTCCAACTTTGATGGGCAGAATGTTTGGTTCCATGTTTTTGCTATTGTGAATAGAGCTGCAACAAACATACGTGTGCAGGTATCTTTTTTGTAGAATGATTTGAGTTCCTCCTGGTATATTCTCAATAGGGGAATTTCTGGGTCATGAGGAAGGTCAATTTCTAGTTCTTTCAAAAATTGTCATACTGTCTTCCAAAGAGGTGCACTAGTTTGCATTCCCATCAGCAATGTAGAAGCATTCTTTTTTCTCTGCATCCTCGCCAGTATCTGCTGTTGTTTGTTATATTAATGATGGCCATTCTTCCTGGGGTTACGTGGTATCTCAATGTGGTTTTGATTTTCATTTCTCTGATGATTAGTGGGGCTGAGCACTTTTTCATGTGTCTGTTGGATGCCTGTATATCTTCTTCGGAGAAGTGTCTTTTGCCTACTTCTTAATAGGACTGTTTGTTGTTTTTCTTTTCAGCACCTTTGAGTTCCTTGCAGATCCTGGATGTTAGTTCTTTGACAGATATACAGTTGGCAAATCTGGCTAGCAGTTGGGCCGTGGTTAACGTTGGTTGTGTCTGTAGGTGCCACAGGTTTTATTTTCTTCTCTTAACCTTGTTTTTGTCTCCCTTCTTGACATTAGGCTTCCTTAAAGTACTCTTCCTCAAAGAATGCATGTATTGAAACTATTTTACCTGCAATCCACTGTTATTTTACTGGAGCCTTGTTGGTGTGGTGGTAGGTTATGGGGAAGGGGAGACATTCTATAACCTTATGGATAAATCTCAGTCTTTTAGTGTGTCCTCCTCTCTGTACTGTGACCTTCACCAGTGTTACAGTTTCTCTTCACCCCACCCCACACACTTTAGGTGAGACAAAAAAACTAGAGAGGAGGGAAGTGACCAGAATTTTCTTCTCCAAGGATAGATAAGGTCTAGTAAATCCTTTTTCTGTGAATAATAGACCTTTGTTATGGAGTATGGGTTTATTTTGCAAAGATAACTGTGCCCATCCCCCTACCAGAGCTTTGAAGGGATCTTTTTCAGATCTTCACCAAGAGAAGGTTGTGGGCTTTCTGGAAGTAATTGTGGGCTTCTTTGCAAACTGAGAGTGCCCAGAGTTTCTTATTCTCATGATGTTGATACTAATCTTCCAGGATTTCATAAAAATTACCATACAAGTGTTTTTTACTGGTTTATATTTCCAGTGGCTTCTGTTACAGGTAAGCAGATGCAGATGCTGACTGTGACTCTCTAGTTAAGCCTGTCTCTCAGGATTTCTGGCTGGTAGTTTGCCCTGCAATCTGTTTCCTGATGGTTCACGTATCATAGTGGAAACTATAAGTTGTCATAACTTTAATATTAGTTCAATTAAAACACACTTAAAGCACATTTTATATTTAATCACATTCCATATTGTCAACTTTCACTGTCCTTCCTATTTCCATCTTCTTCTTGAATGACATTTTATGTTCCTGAAAGTAAGGTAATATTTCTGGACTACTTTAAACAATAACAACACATATACATACAACCTTCTAAATTTTAGAATAATATTATGTCTTCTATACAAATTACAAAATGAATTTTATTTTATTTTATTTAAAGATGTGAGGTCAATACAGAATTAGGTATACTAGTATGGGCCTCCCTTTGGTCCCCACATTGCCTGGTCTGAGATCAGGTATCTTTATTAATGTTGTGCCCCCACCCCGACCCTGGCAATATCCCACTACTACCAATCCCTTTCTCATCATATTATGACAAGTATTCAAGGTCTGCTTTTGAGTGACTACATATCGTACTCTGTTGTTTGTTTCTGTGATAGATCACTGAAAATGATAGACTCTAAATCCATCCAAGTTGCCATGGAGTCCATATGTTTGTCCTTCTTTATGACTGTGTAATATTCCATTGTGTTTATGTATCACATTTTTAAAAATTCATTCCACTTTCAATGGGCAGCACGGTTGGTTCCATGCTTTTGCAATTGTGAATAGTGTTGCAATAAACATGCATGTGCAGGTATCTTTTTTGTAGAATGATTTGTGTTTCTACAGGTATATTCCCAGTAGGGGGATTGCTGGGTCATATGGAAGATTAATTTCTAGTTCTTTTAGAAATCACCACACTATTTTCCAAAGAGGTTGCTCTAGTTTACATTCCTACCTGTAGTGTAGAAGTATTCCCTTTTCCCTGTATCCTTGCCAGCATCTGTTGTTGTTTGTTTTATTATTGATGGCCACTGTTACTGGAGTTAGGTGGTATCTCAATGTGGTTTTAATTTTTATTTGATGATTATTGAGGCTGAACACTTTTTCATGTGTCTGTTGTCTGCTGATATATCTTCTTTTGAGAAGTGTCTATTCATGTCTTTTGTTCACTTTTTAATTAGAATGTTTAGGTTTTTTTTCCTTTTGACACATTTGAGTTCCTTGTGGATTCTGGATGTTAGGTTTTTGTCATATATACAGTTGGTAAATATATTTTTCCCATTCTGTGGGCTGTCTTCCCACTCTGTTGATGATTTCTTTTGCTTTGAAAAGCTTTTCAGTTCAATGAGGTCCCACTTGTCTCATCTCTTATGGCATGGGCACTTGGGGTTTTGACCAGGAATTGGTTGCCAGTTCCAATTTCCAAAAGGGTGTCTCCTGCATTTTTTTAAGGTTCTTATAGTTTGAGGTTTTACATTTAGGGTTTGATCCATTTAGAATTGACTTTTGTGTATGGTGATAGGTAGAGGTCTTGTTTTAATTTTCTGCATATGGCCAGCCAGTTTTCACAGCATCATTTACTAACTAGATTCTCCTCTCCCCAGTGGTTGGTGGTGGAGGCTTTGTTGACGATGAGTTGGTTGAAAAATGGAGGTTTTGCTTCAGGAATCTCTATCTTGTTTTATTGGTCTATGTACCTGTTCTTGTACCAATATCAGGCTGTTTTGATTATTGTAGCTTTATAATAAATATCAAAGTCTGGGAGTGTGATAGATCCTGGTTTGTTTTTTTGCTGAGGATTGTTTTGGCTATTCATGGTTGTTTATGTTTCCATATGAATTCCTGTATTGTCCTTTCCAGGTCTGAGAAGAATGCTGCTGGTAATTTAATGGACATTGTGTTAAATCTGTAGATTGCCTTCGGTAGGATGAACATCTTAACAATGTTGATACTTCCACTCCATGAGCATGGAATACTTTCCTGTTTGTTTGTGTTGCCTTTGATCTTTTTGAGCAGTGTTTTGTAGTTTTTATTGTAAAGTTCTGTCATATCTCTGATTAGGAAGATGACAAGGTATTTCATTTTTTTGTGATTATTATGAATGGGATTGTGCTTTTTTGGGGGGGTTCTGTTTGTTTTTTTGTTGGTATATGGAAATGTGACTGTCTTTTGCACATTTATTTTATACCATGAGACTTTGCCAAATTCCTTTATCAGTGCAAAGAGGTTTTTGTCAGATTCTCCTGAGTTTTCGAGGTATAGAATCACGTAGTCTGCAAAGAGGGATAATTTAACTTCCTCTTTTCCTCTTGTCTGATTGCTCTTGCTAGGACTTCTAAGACAAAGATGCCCACTCTCACCTCTCCTATTCAACATAGTTTTGGAAGTCTTAACTAGAACAACTTATGGTTTGATTCTTTGCTGTGAAAATCTAGTTTTATTTTTCCTGATTCAGTCTCTATGTCCCCATGTTAATTTATTATTGTTTCACAAACAGTAGTCTTTGATTATTTACTATTGCATTAACAGCCAGAGTTTATTAAGTAGATTTTGGCAAACTTTAAATCTGTATGTATTAGTCATTAAATATTGTTGTATGTATATATACATCAAGAAAGGAACAAATTCTAATGGTACATCTCTTTGAAAGGAATCAAACATTATTATTATTTGATGCACCTATATTTCTAAGAAAGGTCTTATGTACCTTAAAGTGCATCTGGCATACTTATTCATGTCTTCTCAACTCATAGTCTCTCAATATACCATAATACAATGGATCAGCAATAATCATTGTGAAAAATTTATAAACTATGGCAAATTAAACATTTAAGTACAGCCTTTAGTAATTAATAATGATTTGAATACCTTTTATCAAGTGCCGATTGTGTTCATATCACTAACAACTTGTTCTCAAAAGCAAATATATAAGGTAAAATTTGATATCGCTAATTTAAACGTTGCTAAACTGAGGGTTCAATAGATTAAATAGGTTGCCCAAGTTACATCATTAGGACTTAATGGAACCAGTGATACATCTGCCTTAAATAGCTGTCTTTACCTGTTATATGAACCTGACACAAATATGTTTGTTTATCGATTTGCCACATCAGCACACACTCATTGATTGGAGCAAGAATAAACATAGTTAAAACATCACAAACAGTTTCAGAAAATCATTATTATTTTTTTATTCTCAAATGTTACAGCTTTCCAAGGCAATCAATCACATTAACCAGCAAGAGTCACATGGCTGTGCCAGTAACACTTCATGTCTTTAGTCCTATATGCAATTCATGAACAAAAAATAAAATAATCAATCACAATGGAATTATTATTTTCAGCCAAATCCATTGTCCCACAAATTGAAATTTTTTTTCAGAAGGCAATAGTTTTCTATTCTATTCTTAGCATTTAATTTTGAGTACATTGTATAATTTGTTTATTTTAATATCGACTCTCAGTTCTAATCAATAATGCTAGATTGGAAAGGAAAGAAGGTTTTCTTCACAAACATGGGGATTTGGATTGATATGAAGTACTTTTTGTACTTTTCTAGACTACTTTAGCTTTTGTTTTTTTTTCTCTGAAGCATATGGTATTGAGTGACATATTCTATAACTCACTCATCATTCACTCATCATTATCCATTCTCAGCTCATTGAGATGAGAGAGTGATGCACTCCACCAAAGGAGAGTGCTCTACTACCTAAGTTATACTACTACTTCCAGGAGGACCACTTAGCTTCCTAGAAGAGGTGTTTGACCTCATATAGGTGAGCATATGCGTCCCTATTATTTTCTACTTTTTAAATAGCTTCTCAAAGCTCACAGACCTTTATTTCATAACATTAATGTACATTTGCATCACTAACCAGCAAATAACCTAATTTCCACTACTTTATGTGAATGAGGTGACTAGTCCCTTAATGAAAGTACAAGTCCATTAATTGTCTTTTTTGAATATTAAATATATATTCTAAAAAAGTAATACCAGTATTTCTACTCTTTATAAGTATGAAATGAAAAATATTGAAATAATAAAGAAGACACATTGTAGACAGCCTGAAAATATTTCCTGTAGAAAACATTTTAAACTGGGCATGGTGGCTCATGCCTGTAATCCCAGCACTTTGGGAGGCTGAGGCAGAAGGATTACTTGAGTCCAGAAGTTCAAGACCAGCCTTTACAACATAGTAAAACCCTTTCTCTACTAATAATAAAACAAACAAATAGATATAAATTTAAATTTTTAATATTTCTTTTTAAAATCCAGTTCTTCTATTTATTCTATTAATTGAAAATGTGGTAAAGATGAATAAAAATTGTATTTATTTTGCATTCAGGCTCCAGGCCACTTTAGTGTTTTTTGTTTGTTTTTTCTGTTTTTTTTTTTTGAGTTGGAGTCTCACTCTGTCGCTCAGACTGGAGTGCAGTGGCCGCTCCCGGCCACCACAGCCTCGACCTGCTGGGCTCCGGTGATCCTTCTTCCTCAGCTTGCCAAGTAGCTGGAATTACAGGCATGCACTACCATGCCCGGCTGATTTTTTGACTTATTGTAGAGATGAGGTCTTGCTGCCCAGGCAGGTCACGAACCCATGGGCTCAGGCAATCCACTCATCCCAGCCTCCCAAAGGCATGGGATTACAGGTTGAGCCACCGAGCCTGGCTAGTTTTTTCTGTTTTTAACAGCATCTCATAGTTACAGGTTTGCTATACTGAACAATTATTTAATTTCATATAAATACATCTCATTTGATTTTAGCAATGACAGAGGTGAGTGGCTGACAGACACAACTTTTTAAAAATTGTTTACCTATTGTAGTACTATGCTGAGTAATGGTATATTGTGGATTATGTGTTGAATAAATATCACCTGTAGACAGATTAATAATTTGTTTGAAAAAGGTAACAATGAATAAAAATCCTAGTAGAACTTAACAAATAAGGTTAGTTGAACTGTAAAATGCATGCAAATATTAGCTTTTATATTTTATATGAGTAGATAACTTTGAAGTATTAATCATTTTCTTTTCATGTATATTTTTGCTAATACAGAGTTAATGGCTTACTTAGCATATAGCTGCCAATTTAGTATTATTATTTTATGTTTGTATGAATTCTGTCAATAGTCAATATTAGAACAAAAGCTATGTGCTTTGCCTTGGTGGTATGGATCCAAAATGTGTCTGTAATTGAATTATGGATCCTCTATATTAGCCTTCAAACAAATCTTTTTGTTGCTTCCAACATTGAATAGAATGTTTCTCTACATTTATTGAAAAAAAAATTAGAAACTAATCAATATGGATTCAAATAGTATATTTCAATGTTCAGAGAGTCCTAATTTATATATCCAATTTTTGTTAAACTGTAATTTTTCTCCTTGCTCACTTTAAATTTCAAGACAAAAATGTCTGGTTAAGGAGACTGTGAAACCATTATAGGCTATGAATATTGCAGAGGCTTAGCTGATTGTCTATTGTGTTTAACTACTATTGAACAGCTGCCAAATCACTTTGGCTTATAGCCATAGTCACACACTTTTGCTTTCTTCTTTTCTTCATTCTTTTTTCGGTCTTTCTTCTTTTATATGCAAAATCCTGTTCTTATTTCATATATTAGAAAGGTAATCCATGAATAGCCCACTTCTATTAGACTTGTTTACTGCATAATATGTATTCAGTTTGCTCATTTTAATTATAGATCTTTGACCTAGCTAAAGTTTTTGTGTTCTCAATATGTTGAGTAACATTCAATTAACCTTCCGCTGAGATACATTGGCTACTTGAGCTACTTAACACCATTGGATTCCGAGCATTATTTCATTGCCCCAAGCTAGGTCTCTTCCCTACCTTCTGGTTATTCTAAATTTTTTCTTTAGTTATTCCATTTTAACATCCTCAATATGAGGTCTGAAAATTTAGTTCAAAAGCTCATCCCAGAAAATTTGTTATTCACCTCTTTGCTAAATATCATGACAGTCACTTCTGAAGTACTCCCCTTGGGAAGGTATGCATCGACACCAGCACAGTCCACCCATCAAAGCAATTTTGGAACTCTTTTATTGGAATGACCTTCTGAGCTGTCATCACGAGAATGCTGGAGCTTGAATTAGAGCAAGGAACAAACATCAAATTTCTTGTTAAACTTGGCAAGAGTAGAAGTGAAATCAGGGACACATTAGTTCAAGTTTATGGGGATAATACCATGAAGAAAACAGCAGTATACAAATAGATTAAATGTTTTTCTGAGGGGAGAGAAAGTGTCACTGATGAAGAGAAGTCAGGGTGGCCATTAGTAACAAGCAGAACTGAAGAAAACATTGTAAAAATTCATTGAATTCTGTGTCAAAATCATTGGATGCCTGTGAGAAGCATAACAGATCAAATACACATCAATAGAAAAATAGGAATATCTTAACTGAAAATGGGAAAGATTTGTGCAAAAATAGTCCTAAAGGAGTTCTTGTATCATGACAATGAACCAGCTCACACAGCACTGTCTGTGAGGGAGTGAGTTTTTAGTCAGTAAACAAATAGCTGTAATGGAACACTCTCCCTACTTACCTGATCTGGCCCCCAATGGCTTTTTCCTTTACCCAAAGATAAAGGAAATATTGAAAAGACATTTTGATGACATTCAGGACCTCATGGGTAATGATGACAACTCTGATGCTCATTCCAGAACAAGCATGCACAAATTGCTTTGACAGGTAGACTAGTGATGATGTCAGTGCATAGCTTTGCAAGGGGAGTACTTTGAAGATGACTCTAGTGATATTCAACAATGAGGTATGTAGCATTTTTTCTAGGATGAGTTCACGAACGTAATTGTCAGATCTCGTATCACTAGTAATTTCTACTAAAATGGTCAGATAGTCACAAAAGTATGTCTGCATTTCAATTTTATCATGTGACTTCCCCTCCCCTAGAGGCAACAGTAGATATAACTTCCAGATTTTTTTTTTCCTGGATAATATTTTAGTTAGAGATTTGTTATGATATATAAATGACACGTAAATATCATCGGTCTTTGACAACAAACTAGGTATCTCCTATCCTTCAATAAATATGAATTATTCATCTGGATAAAATGTTCAAAGTAAAGCAACTTGCCAAGCATTTTACATATTTTTACCTTCTTTACATATTTTTACCCTCTTGATTGCCTTTTCAGAATATAATAGAAATCATTCGATTGTTGGAAAAGCAAATAATTCTTGTAGTATACAACTTGCACTAAAATGATAGAATGTTCACCAAATATATCATCTGTTGATTTTTTAAATATCAATTTGTAAAGTAATGTAGATGTTGCTATTTTTGTGGTAGTAACTAAGATCGAACAGGCTCTGTAAAGGTGAAAATATTTCTTAACCTTAAATAACACAAGATTAGTCTTCATGAGATTTTCATAAATTATTCATATTATCTACACTGAATTACATCAAATTACCTTATGCTGTCTGCATAAGGATCTTCAATGGAAATGATAGCTATGTAAATTTCATTCTTGGGAGCAATGCGGCATATTTAGAATAGTCAGAAAATGGCACCAGAGGACAAAATTTTATGATCTATTTAGTAGGAGGTTCATAGCTTACCACTTGCTTTCTCACTGTCATTTTTCTACATTCACTTGCTGTCATAATTCATTTAATAATTTGTTTACTCAGGGGAGAACTGACAGACAAATACCATTGTATGGATGTAGGTTCCTGAGGCAAAAAGCCAGAGTTTAATCAGTACAA
The DNA here is from genome assembly GCF_000164805.1 of Carlito syrichta. NCBI lineage: Eukaryota > Metazoa > Chordata > Mammalia > Primates > Tarsiidae > Carlito > Carlito syrichta. The sequence goes on along the minus strand of NW_006972461.1, from coordinate 33,845 downwards.
ACATCCAACTTTCTACAAAGCCAGATAAATTGAATAGGAGTTCTGCTATTGTAGTGTGAGTATTCACTGATATACCCAAAGCAAATTCCATTTTTAGAGGAAATTTCATATTGAAATGGCATCCAACGTAATGGTGAGAGGAAGAAGAAGAAGAAGAACAACAACAACAATAACAACAACAAAAACCAAAAAAGCCAAAATAACCCACGAAAAGTAAATAAGTATATAGTTTCATTTTAGACATTTCTCTGATGAAATAGCATTTTTATTTATTCTTTTAACTTTTGAGACTTTTTATGGAAAAACTCTATTATGGTTATGGAAAGGCAGTATGATCACCCTTTATGCATCCAAAGCACATGCAACCAAGTGTTTTACAGCTATCATTTCTCTCTTTACTAAATTAAAATCATATTTATTTACAATAGCTTTCCAGATATTTGAAATACTTATACATCTATCATTCATGAAAGAGTATTATATTCATAGTATTTTAATTATTTTAGGCTATAAATTTTCATCTATTTTGAAATACATATAGAGTTCCTGCAAATACGGATTTATCACTAACACAATCTACATTTTTTAAGGGGCTCAAGTTGGGCTTTTGACAGTTTCAGCTCATATTATGAAAGTACCACTAATACCTAGTTTCCTACCAAACATGATTTAGGATTTAAAAAGCACTAAGGAATGGAATCTTTCAGCTTCCAAAATATTGTTTATATTTCTCTGTACTAGATCATACAGTTTGGATAAACCAATTCAATTTCTATGGTCCTGCATCATTCATCACTTGGCTTATTTAATTATAGTGGTTTTCATCAATTCTGCAGAAATAGAATAAACTAAAATCAAATTGTCCATGTGAAAACATAAGATAGCTCAAACTTTGATCATCTTGTCCACAAATTTACTTTGCCAGAAGCAAAAATATCACTACAAGTAAATGTCATATTTACTTAATGTTGTGCATTACTTCTTTTCATTTCCTCTCACCTTGGACTTTTCAAAGAACCAGCTTTATTTCATTATTTTTTTTTCAATTTCATTTATTTTTATTTTTTATTATTTCCTACTATTTGTTTGCTTTGAGTGTAATTTGCAGTTCTTCTAGTTTCTAAAGGTGGAAATCTAGAACATGGAATGAAAAACTTTTTTTTTTTCTAAGTTGTGGTATTTAAAGTAATATTCCCTCTAACCACAGCTTGCAGTGTGTCTAACAAATTATGATATGCTTTGCTTTGTTTTTATTCAACTAGGACTTCTTTTTGGTCTGAGTATTATTTAGAAGTGTTTTGCTTTATCTTTCCAGTTCTATTAGCTTTTGCTTCATGTATTTCAATGCCTGTTATATGCTGTAATATGTGCAGGATTGTTAAGTCTTCTTGGTAAATTAATCCTTCTATCACTATATAATTTCCTTTTTTATCCCTGGTTATATTCCTTGTTTTGAACTCTTCTTTTTCTGGTATTAATATAGTCATTCCTTGATTTCTTTTTATTATGGTTTGCATGGCATATCTTTTTCCATCTTATAACATTTTTTGTTTTTGTTTTTATATTTGGTTTTACTTATTTATTTTTTTGAGATGGAGTCTCTCTGTGTTTCTCAGTCTGGCTCAAACTACTGAGATCAAATGTTCTCCCAGTTAAGGCTCCTGATTAGCTGGAATTACAGGTGTGCACCCCTGGCCAGCTAGCTAGCTTTTAACTTTTGATTTATCTATGTCTTTATAATTAAAGTAGCTTTCCTATTAACAGATACAGTTGGGTCTTGTTTTTGTGTTTGTTTGTTTTAACTCAACCTGACAATCTTGTCATACATGTTTTGCAACAATTTTTTAATGTACTTACTGATGTGATTAGATCTAATTCTACCATTTTAATATTGATTTTCCATTGTTTCTCTTTTCTCTTCCTCTCCTGCACCTTTCTTGCTTCATTTGAAATTTTTGAATGTATTTTTTAATATTTTAATTGAATGTATCTATCAACTTTCAACTGTATCTCTTGTATTATTTCTTAGTGCTTGCTCCAGGCCTCATACACACCTAACTTTTCATAAGTCTATTCAGAGTTATATTTCACCATTACAGTAAAAATGTAGAAGTTTAACAACCATATAGTTTCCTTTTATGTTGGAAGCCAGCCGTGGAGGCCTGCCTGAGCGTTAGGGATCCAGGCAGGCTACAGACCCAGAGACCACCAGGCTGGTTCAGGAGCTGAAGGCCCATTCCCTCCTCCTTTCCTTGTTGTTTAGCATTACCCACTGGTAGGGA
>NW_006972461.1:2237-30857 GCF_000164805.1 Carlito syrichta | reverse complement strand
CCCCCCACCTGGCTTTGTGTTCATGTAAACTCTTGTGATTTGATTAAGATTGTCCTTCCTCATGCTTGGGGGGAAACGCCTGGTGGGTGGGGATGTCCCCCCCCACCTGGCTTTGTGTTCATGTAAACTCTTGTGATTTGATTAAGATTGTCCTTTCTCATCCTAAGGAAAACACCTGGTGGGTGAGGATGCCCTCCACCCACCCGGCTTTGTGTTCATGTAAACTCTTGTGATTTGATTGGGGTTGCCCTTCCTCATTCCTAAGGAAATGCCTGGTGGGTGGGGGAGGCCCCTCACCTACCTGGCTTTGTGCCCACGTGAAAGTCTTGTGATTTGACATGTGAAAATTTGGGATAAAAGACTCACGTTTGTTCCCAATAAACGGCTTCTGCTCATTTCACTGAACAGTTGTCCACTTTCTTTCTTTCTCTTTATATCTATGCCTCCATCTTGCTTTCTTTTAATATCTGTCCCTACTACAGAATTGGCTTCTGCACTAGACAGAGTCCAGTCTCTTTCTTCCCTTCTATTCTCCCAGAATATTAGCCGACGCTGCCCACCTTCCAGGGACCCTCAAAATCTCTTTTGGGGGGCTGGCTCCTCATACTTTTACCCTTCTTTACCAAGCTTTCTGCTATAGTTGTCATATAGATTACATCTACATGCATTGATTTTATTGTTCATACCTAATTTAAAGAACTTAAGAAAATTGAGTTTTATATTATACATATATTCACTATTTCTCTTGTTTTCCCTCAATTCCTGAAAATTCACTCTATTGGCCTTCAGACAACCCTTTTATTAGTTACAATAATGAAATAGAACATTGAACATTTTTTCTTTCAATAAAGAGATTTAATAAAAATAATTTTATGTAATTTGCCTTCAGCCTGAAATCTCCCAGCAATGACTTATCTGAGTTTCTCTTCATCTTATGATGCCTTTGTTTACCCTTTATCCTGAAGGACATTTTTTAATGGATATAAAATTTTAGGCTAGCAATTAGATTTTTCTTTAATCTTTAAGATACCACATCACTGTCTTCTGGCCTTCATGATTTTTAATGAGAAATCAATGGTAATTAAAATCATTGTTCCCTTAATTATAATGAATTGGTTTTCTCTAGCTACTCTATGCTTTTTTTCTTTGTCTATGGTTTTTAGCAGTTTGATTATGATGTGTATGGGCATTGATTTATTTGAGTTTATCATGGTTGAGAGCCGATAAGCTTAGTGAATCTGTAATATTATATCTTTCATCAAGTGTGAAAGCTTGTGGTCCTTATTTACTCAAACATTTTTTTTACACTGATCACATTATCTTTTCCCTCTGAGACTCCAATGACATTTATTTTAGAACTTTTGAAATTGTTCCACTGTTTCCTAGGACTCTCTTCATTCATTTTTTTCCCAATCTTTCTTCTCTCTGTGTTCTTCCGATTGGATAGTTTCTAATGATCTATTGCTGAGTTTGTTGACTCTTGCCTCTGGCATCTCCATCCTGCTGTTGATCACTTTAAGTGAATTGTTTATTTTACATATTACATTTTCATTTCTAAAATTTTCATTTGATCTTCTTTTCATAGTTTCTATTTATATGAAAGTAGTAGAACTTCTATTTGTTCATTTATTTTATAGAGCTTGTATATAGCCAGAATAGCTGCTTTAAAATATTTGATAATTTTAATATCTAGATTATCTCAAAATTGGCATCTGTGAATTTTCTTTTCCCTTGAGAATGAATCAGTCATGTTTTCCTGAGTGTTTTTATGCCAAATTTATGTAGTATAGACTCTGTGTTCTGTTTTAATTTTCTGTGTAATGTAGATTTTTTTGTGTGTTTATTTGCTTAACCAACAATTGTTCTAGTCTTAGCTCAGGTTTGAAAGACTTTCCTATAGTGTTTGAATTAATCCAGTGCATTCTTGACTCAGGAGTTCATCAGAGTTTTAGGTCGTGGTTTATATTATAGTTCCGTTCTCAAAACACCTTACTATTCTGTTTTGGATCTGTCTTTTCTTTTTTCCAGGTTGGTCTCAAACCCCTGAGTTTAGGCAAGGGTCTGTCTTTGGTGCAGTTCAAATGTGAGCCTAGGATATGTGCGGGTTCATATATAGACTTAGTCCCTTTATTTAACATTTTTGTTTGCAGGCTTCTGCCACATTATCTGACCCTATTCTGGCTCTTCTTGGATTTTTAGTTGCCAGCTCTATGCTTCTAGTCAGTTTTGCAGCTGGAGCCTACCCTGTGGGAAAGTCTACTAAAAAGTAAAGATGTATAGGGAATCTCATCCATGAATGGGTTGCTTCTCTATATTTTGACCCCTTTTCTCAATTTGCCCTTTGTTTGTTTGTTTGTTTATAGTTCAGAGTCCTCAGTCGGTTGCTTTTTGTATAATTTCCAAAGATTTCAGTTATAATTAGTGATATATAGTCTATACTGGGCTTACTACATTTTGGATAGAACTGGAACTCTCTAAAGAGAAGGTGCAACTTAGCTAGTGCTTACGTCTATGATCACAGAGAAAGGTTTTCTAGGCTTGAAACCTAAACTTTGAGATGGGATGCTAGCCAACTTGTACTGGTGTCTGTGACAGAGGTGTAATATGGCTGGTTTTGTAAGTATTAGAAAAAACTACAAGCTGATTTCAAAAGTGGCTCCTGGGACAAACTGTTGCTACTAGCAGGAAAGAGAGAGGCTGGTATGACTCCTTTAGGAGAATTTTGAGCAGATAAGTGACATTATGTTATGTATGTTTCAAGATGATCACTTTGGTTGCTATTTGGAAGAAAAATGAATGAGAATGAAGCAAAAAGGGGCCATTTAGAAAGCTTTTGAAATAATTTATATGAATTATGGTTTATAGCAAGATAATTGCTGTAGTTGTTGAAAGTAGTTGTCAGATTGTAGATGTGTTTTGAAGATAGCTATCCAGGTTTTCTAGTACAATGGACCTATGGTTTGAGAATAATGGAGGATTCAAGGGTGACTCCAATTTGTTGACCTAAGAAAACAGAAGTTGGCATTTTAAAAAATTGACATGGCAAAGACCGTGGGGAAAAAGTTTGGGATTAAAAGTGTTGAGAGTCACAGTGGGTTTGTGACGCTTATTTCACATGCAAGTAGAGATATTATGAAGGCACTTAGATATACAAGGCTGAATTTCAGAATAGGTGTGTTGGCTTGGTCTTAAGAGTATATAGGCAGGACTTTAAATGATAAGAATGGATGAAATCACCACGGAAATGAGTATAGATAAGGAATAGGAGAAATTTGAGTACTGATCCCTAGAATGTTCCAGCTTTTATAGTTGGAGAAAGTGATAAGAAAACAACCAAGAAGACAGAGAAAAATATGGTGGAAAAGAAAATCTTAGAGTCAGTGGCAGACCAGAAGCCAAGTGAAGACATAGTTCAAGAAAGAAGTATGATTACCAATGTCAAATGTAAAGTTAAGAAAATGAATATGTCAAGTATAATTAGATCTGAGAAATAATTATTTGTTTTCAGCACCATGAAGGTTATTTGTGATCTTGATAAGAGAATTTTTACTGTAATATTGAGAAGGAAAGTTTGGATTGAGTATGTTCAAGATACAGTGAGAATAGGGAAACTGCAAACAGCTGAAAAAGATTATTATCTTGAAGAGTTTGCTAAATTGGAGGTAGAGGAATGTGTGGGTTCAAGGAAAGATTTCTCAAAGAACAAATATAGAATACTTGCATTTTGATAAAAAAATTATTAATATGCTATTCCTTTTAGCCATTGCATTTTTTTTGCTATTAAGCTATTAGACAATCAATAGCTGCCTATTAAGCTCAAAGTATAATGGAATTGACCAAAATGTTCTGCTTCTAATAAATAGAGCATAAGGGGCATTTATAGAAATAGAAGGACATTTCAGTAGTTCTAGACTTGAGGCATTACTTCAAGCAATTTGAAACATTACTGTTCTGTCATAAAGGAACAATGCAAAGTAGAGAAAGAGAGCAACCAGAATTGGCTAAGAAATGTATTTTCATCAATTTCATGAATATTACAATAATAATTTGGCCTGAATTATTTTGGATTACATATTTAGAAATGGTATGTTTCAAAATAAGGAAAAAAATTGCATTAAATTATGTTCTGTGTAGATGACAAAAGCAAAGATAATGAATAATATAAAGATTCAATTTTAACAAATACTTATTGTTACTTAAAATAATACTATTTTAGGAAATTATTAAAGATGATATATTTACATTCATGAAGTAAAAAATATGATGAAATGGTGAAAACAGTATACTGATTTTTTTAATATGCCCTTTAAAAATAATATTTTATATCATAAAATAAGATGAAAATGTTAGAGAAAATGATTTTTTTCCAAATTTTATTTGAAAGGAATCTGGTCCAAGGTTCTGAATTTAATATTCAAAAGTTAGTGGTTTACAGGTACAAACAGATATGGTTTTGAATATCACTTTTCATAATTAACAATTTTTAAAAATTTACAAATGATTTAATATTTCTGAATCTCAGTTTGCTAATCTAAAAAATAGAGATGATAGCAATGCTATTTTATAAAGCTTTTGCTAGCTGTAAATGCTATAAATGATACACCTGTTGTAGTATAAGGTCTCATAAGTGTTAGCTATATTATTATTACTGGTATTATTACCATTAATAATACTCTTCTGATAAAAAGACCTGCCTGAAAACTTATAAATATACTAATAGTCATTGTTTCAGTAATTAGCCACAAGTACAAATTATGAAGTATTATGGTGCTAGTCAACTTAAAATTCAATTATTGACATCATGGATAAATGAAGACATGATACATAATCAAAAGTAGTATTATCTTTGCTTTCAGACTTTTGACATGTGTCCACATTTCTTCCTAAAAATTCCAATTCTTCTAATCACTGTAATCAGACTGAGCTTGTGATTATTTAACTGTCCTATTAAAATGAGTTTGACTAAAAGTGATATCGAAAAATTTATTTATGAGACTCAAGAGAGCATTTACCAATATCATTGTAATTTCCCATGCAAGAATACGAATGATACAGCAGCATTTCTTGCAGGTGCTGCATTCAGAGTCATCATAAAACTTTTTGCAGAACATGTGTGAGCATCATAAAGGAAATGGCAATGATTTTTCTCTTGGAATTGATAGCCCTTATTAGCATGCATTGAATTGTGCATCTGTGTCTATAACTGACTGAGTGATGTGGTGGTGGAGTGCTTTGTATACATTCCTATGCTTTCCCTTCTGTTTGCCCTGCTGTGTGTTATTCTCTCTTCCAGCCCACCCAGGTGAAAGTGAAGTTTCCCCTTCCTTGCTGTATTGTTTGGAGGAAGGCAGGAACATGTGCAAGGCAAAAGTGCCTGTTGTCATCTAAGCCCTTTTCTGGGATTCCTCTTTATTTTCTTCTGTGCCATTGATATTCTTATTTATTTGTTTGTCTATTTAGTTATTTAGCTATTTATTATTGATGTTGATATTCTAGGCCAAACTCTTTTATAACACTTCATGGTGTGGCTTCTCTCACTTGCAGATAGGACAGGTGATTGAATTCCTAGCACGCCATGGCCTTTTTTCATCAATAGTTTTTAAAACTCCATTTCTTTTTCAGTATTGCAAATTCTCATATATTTATTTATTTATTTTCTTTCAGTGATCGTGCTGGCACCGCTGTGTCATCTAAAAATTTAGCCTTTTAGCTTCTTTGATGGTATAATTAACATGAACTGAATAAATCCAGCTTGTATCATAGCTGTCAAGGCACCTGAGTATTTATAGTTTCACCCTATCTTCTGAGTCATGAGAGCTTTCATAACACATACGGCAGGGTGAGTCTGGAGCAGATGGACTCATATACTTTGGTTTTCAGTAAGACGAGACAGGATAACACTATCCAGAGCCCAGTTACTGCTCTATTTTGGCCAATCTCTTTTATAACACTCTACCAAGGGTACTGAATTGAACGTGTCCTACACCAGATATGATGCCCAGGTGTAACTAAATCCATTCTAGATGCCACAAAGCTGGGTGTTTTGGTCCTGTATTTTTCAGCAAAAAATTAAAAAATGTTACATTTCAGGAAAAATAACTAATTTTGTTGGTAGTGGTCAGTCACTTCAACTAGCATAAATAACTTTTTGTCTGTATTTCATAGAATGTAACTTAGGATGCTAAGAGGCTTTCCCTATCTCCTGTATGATAGACAGAACTTACCTTGACCAATGAGAAATTCAACAATATTTGAAAAGAAACTCCTGGGGGAGACAGGATGCAAACTAAGACCTGTAAGTGACAATTGTTAGACTCTCAACCTAAAAAAGAAACAGCTTGAGAAGTCTGTCAGGCCTAGGAAGGCAGAGACCGTCCTATAGAATCATCCTGATCATATAGCACAGATGAGACAGCTAGCTGCCTAATCATTAATATCACGATAACTTTATTGTCTGTTGCTAGTATTGGTTATACACACCTTTGAGGAATTAAATGGTTCATCTTTGAAAGTCAAGGTTAGGGAGTTAGTGAAATTTTTAAAGAATAATCCACATCCTGCTAATGAAAAGTTAGGTCAGTGTTTTAAAAGCTTTTGTATTCAGGTCCTTTTTGTGGTATTGTATTCCTTGTGGAGGGAAGAGCGATTAGTGATTTTCAAGAAGTAAGTGGGTAGAAATGCTCCTGTAGGGCATGTGTATCATGATAACCACTGGACTCTTACAAATCATACTTCCTCACTACCTAGATTCTCTGAAGCCCCCAGTGGTTCAGTGCATAACCTTGTTAAGAATTACTGCCCAGTGAACCTCACTGGTAGATAATAACACACTCAGGTTTACTGATGTGAAAGAAAGGTTGAGAAGTAAGTGATGACTTTTCTTCCAATATAAGTTTTCTTCAAACTTCCAGTATATTGTTAAGACAAAAAAGCTCATTCAGTTTTAGGAGTTTCTGTCCATGTAGAAGAATAAAATATGCTTCATATGAGAATATGAGACTAGCCATCTGCTTTAATGTCTTCGGAGTACAGTTATCAGTGACTGCCTTCCAGGGTTAAAATTAATTGACTTACTCATGTGAGTTTCATTGTATTATTTGAAGCATATCACAATTTGTTTTTATAAAATAACCAGGTACTGTAGCCACAATGCCAGATGTAACATGAAAAGGAAACAAATTGTATTTGTTTGTGTTAAAGTCTATACTTTTTAAAGTTGTTTGTTATAGCAGCTTAACTTACTTACCTTGACTAAATAAATTATATAGATTGTCTAAAGTAAAAAATAAAATAAAATAAAATAAATAGACTTGAGCCGAGAGGACAAAAATAGACTTAGGTTAAGAGCATGCTATTGAGAGACCCAAGAAACCAGGAAACTTAAAAAGCCATACTTGCTGTAAAAGTAGTGTTTAGTTCACTATATTTCATATATCCCTACCTCATGTTTACTATATATTTTGTGTATTCCTACCTCATGTATTTTATGAAATCTTAGTACTTTAAATTCTACCTCAAATGAAATCTTAGTACTTTAAATCCTACCTCAGACCCCGTAGAATTAGGCATATGTCGGTATGGGTAATGGGTAATGACCAATTATATAATGGCTTAAGTGGTTTTGTATTTAGAACTCTTGAGTTAAGCATTGTCAGCCCCAATTACCAGGCTAACTTCTGCTTTTACAACGGGATGTAAATGATAAAGCGATAAACCCCTTTCAGACATTCCTACAAGATCGAAGCAGACTCTGAGGCGCCAACTGCTATATCACCAGTTTTCATCCCAGTGTTAATTTACCCACAGTGGCTATGTAAACTTGAGAGAATCAGAGACCTTTACAAAAACCGCCTTGCTATGACATTTGTGATATTTTATAAATTCCCAGAATTAGTATATGAATTTCTACCCCACATTCACTGTATGTGTTTGCAGCATTCATATTTAAAACTTTGTTAAGTTTGGCTTTTGTTGTCCCATAATGACCATGTTATGTTATGTAAATGTTAAGCAAACAAGCTTTCCTAAGCATACCTTGGGGTGGATTAGTAAACTTAAAGGGCTAAATGTAACCCTTTACCTGCCGGCTCAGGTTACTATATACGCAGTGACTGTATGGATCTAACTTATCTAACCTTCCACTCTGCCCATTAAGTGGGTTTCTGTCAATCACGGGCAACCCATGAAAGGGACCAACCAATACCAAGTGTGCCCATACCCATTAGGAGAAATTACCCAATCATGTAAAATCAAGTTTAAAGTTCTTTCCCCTCCCTCTGTAATTGTGCATAAAAACTGCTTGCCATTGTGAATCGGGGCTCTGGTTCATGAAGCTTCTACGGGCTTCATGCGTGAGCCCAGACTCGAGCCTGAATAAAGACCCGCGTGTGTTTGCATCGGAGCTGGCTCTTTGAGGTCTCTCTCTCTCTCTCTCTCTCTCTCTCTCTCTCTCTCTGATTAGAATCTCGGGTTCAACAGAGCCTCTTGTACAGCAAGCATCTTTAGGATTTCACCCATTGTTCAAGTATCCTCTAAATGGTTTTCTCCCAAATCTTAGACCTTCTTGTGAAATTTTGTGACAGTTCATCCTAATATGCATAATATTTCTGTTCTTGTTCCATTTTTGAACTTTTGTGCTCTATTTTTATCTGTAGGATGGAAATAATGCTAAATAGAATTCAGAAGACAAGTTTTAATATGAAAAATAGCAGTTAAGAATTAATACTATACAACTCTCTATGGCAATTGATTATATATTTATTCAGTAGTTTGGCACAGTTGTTTGGCTGAAATTTAAATTTACCAATGTCATTTTAGCAGTGTATTCATATTACTTTGGAGTGCTCATTTTCTGTGATAATGTCAATATTTTTGCTCTCATTATGTCCAGGGATGAGGTACTTTGCCAATAGAACAACTTGGCTTCAGGTATTTTAGTCTTCTCAGTGACTGTAAATGTCTTGGCTATGTGGTTGATCTTTGATCATTTCTCTAATAAAAATTTGCAACCTCTGCTGAGACCAGTTGTAAATCTATAGTTGTTAATGATGTGTTAGTTTAAAGTCACAAAGGAAAAAATAACTGTTATTTCTGTTTTGGAAGATTGGTTTATAACATGTGTTAGAAATTGTCTGAAAATACAATGTATTGTAATCATAGTGTACTTTGTTGTGTGTGACTCACTGTCATTAGGCAGTGAGGTGATGGCATAAACAGCACTACACATAGTGCATGAATCAAAATCCGTCAGGTTTACAACACTGTTTGCATTTGTCTATATTGCATGATGACATATATTTTATAGTGCTGACTATTAAGAAAATGAATCTTTTAATTCTCAAAACCTTGACTTTGAAATTTCATGGCTGATAGAAATTAATGCTTGAATTGCAAGCTAAAGTGAATCCATGGTGCTTTGTATCTACTGAGTGTACAAAATGCCAATGTACCTGCAGAAGACTTTCTTTTCTTTCTTTCTTTCTTTCTTTCTTTCTTTCTTTCTTTCTTTCTTTCTTTCTTTCTTTCTTTCTTTCTTTCTTGCTTTCTTTCTTTCTTTCTTTCTTTCTTTCTTTCTTTCTTTCTTTCTTTCTTTCTTTCTTTCATTCAGTTGGAGTCTCACTCCTTTGCCCAGGCTGGAGTGCAGTGGCACGCACGCTCCAGGCCACCTCAGCCTCGTCATGCTGGGCTCCGGCTATCTGTCAGCCTCAGCCTTCCAAGTAGCCGGAACTACAGGCATGTGCTACCACACCTGGCTATTTTTTTTTAAATTTTTTTATTGTAGAAATGAAGTCTCATCAAGTTGCCCAGGCTGGCCTTGAACCCGCAGGCTCGGGCAATCCACTTGCCTCGGCCTCCCAAAGTTCTGGGATTACAGGTTGAGCCACTGAGCCCAGCATCTTTTCTTTTTTTAAGACAAAAATGTAAAAGAAAGTCCGCCTCAACTTTATTATGTAATATTATCTCTTGAAAATAAAATAAAAACTTCAGGATTCCTAACTGCCTTCAGGTTGTAATTAAAAACAGTGGATTTTCCTTTTATTTTATTTAATATCTATAGGTCTAAGTCTCCATATTTGTGAAGAAAATGTGCTGCTATTCTGTGTGGTAGTAGCAATGTATGTATAAAATGTGTTCGTAGATAGGCACTTTCCATCTAAAATATCTGACCCTTGCGTGATTATACTCTAAAAAAAGAGGCAGTTTTCTTTTTTTATCCCCCCTGGGTGATAATGCATAATTGGCACTATGGTAAAAATGAAATATTAAGGATTTAACTGAGGACAGGTGCAGTGGCTCACACCCATAATCTCAGCACTTTGGGAAACTGAGGCAGGAACATTGCTTAAGGCCAGGAGCTCAAAACAATCCTGGGCAACATACGCAATGCCATCAGTACATTTTAAAAAAAAGATTTAACAGAGTTTTACTCAAGTTTAAGACTTAAAAGAGAATTCAATCCCTGTTTTTGACAGGTTTATTCATACATGTAAAGAGGTATGGGAAAGAAAAAATAGAATAAAAAATAATCAAAGCATTTGGAAACATGCAAAAACTAAAGATACATATTTGGGGGAGGTGAAATAGGGGTCATTATAATCAAACTATTATTGCTGATCATGTCTAAGATTCCTATTAATTTGCCCTCAGCAGTCTTAATAACAGTATCTTCACATGGTATGAGAACAAATTATCAATCTTTTCATCTCCTTTTCTACCTGAAAAATAATCACCTTGCAATATAGAGTCAAGGCATTTGGGAAGCTACATATTGCTAAAAAATAAATTCTCTCTCTGTGAATCACCTATATGGAAATTAATTAACTTATGTCTAGGAACCCATCTGTTTTTCACTCTGACAACTTACACCAGGTTAGAATACGAATAGTGTTGTATTTCTTTTAAAGAAACACTATAAAGCTGGGTCCGGTGGCTCATGCCTGTAATCCCAGCACTTTGGGAGGCTGAAGCAAGAGGATTGTCTGAGCCCATGGGTTCAAGACCAGCCTGGGCAACATGATGAGATCTCATCTCTACAGTAAATAAAAAAAATTAACTGGGCATAGTGGTGTACACCTGTAGTTCCAGCTGCTTGGAAGGCTGAAGCAGAAGGATCACCTGAGCCCAGCAGATCGAGGCTGTGATAGCCACAAGTGTGCCATTACACTACCACCTGGGTGACAGAGTGAGATTCCAACTCAAAAAAAAAGACACTATAAAGGAAATACTACTTCTAACTCCGAAATTAAATTTTCATCAAGCTAATAACTCATTGTATTTTTGCATATTTTAGTATAAATGAGAAAATGATTTGACAATACATTTTCTTAACATTATCTTAGAAACAATCCACCCAATAAATATGAATAAAAGAATTCTTCAAATAGTAATATTGAATTGACCAGGAACATACCATCTAATAAATATGAAAAATAGCATCCTTCAAATAGTAATAATGAATGGACCATTTTGTTATAGTTAATGATTCCTTATAATTTTTTTCTTTGAACCAGTGTCCCACTCTGTCACTCAGCCTGGAGAGTAGTGGCACGATCACAGCTCACTGCAGTCTTAACTTCCTCGGCTCAGGTGATCCTCCTGCCTCAGCTTCCTGAGTAGCTGGGACTATAGGCGAACATCACCACACCTAGCTTATTTTTTAAAATTCTTTATTTGTAGAGATGAAGTATCTCTATGTTGCCTAGATTAGCCTCAAACTCCGGGGCTCAACCTGTGCCTCAGCCTCCCAAAGTTCTGGGATTATGGGCATGCGCCACCACCTCGGCCTCCTTTGAATTTTCCTTCCTGATGTTTCAATTTTTTTCATCTTTCATAGCATTCTTTTCATGGTCTTTTAAAATTGCATTGTCATTTTTGAATTTTAATTGACTGCACATAATGTGACATCATTCTACAGAAGGTTTTATGCATAGCTTTCTCTATAACCAGCTATAAATTTAAATTGGTAGTTTTCAAAAGAAATACCATTTACATTGATTTAAAATATTTCATAAATTAGATTTTGTACATTTAGTCCTACTTTTTAAAGGATATTTAAAGATAGCTTTCCATTCTTAACTTTATTTTTAGCATGTGATATTACTAGATGTGAGTGACATCAAAATCACCTCTTCCGAATTGAAAAATTCCATCAGACGGGTTAATAAACATAGTATAGCTCAAATTGCTCTCTTTTCTTTATTTTTTGGTAGTTCAGTGTTTGATATTAAGTAGAAGATAAATAAATACTTATAGAATATGCATGAAAAACAGTTGCTAAAGAAATTTTGCCAGGAAATGACTGCAATTTTCACAAAGGAGGGGAGGAAAGTTAGGTATTTACTTATCTAGAACTATGACATGTAAGTAAATTTAAAATATAATAATTTAACAAATATAACTAATCAGTATATTGACAGCATCATTACAGTTGTTTTATTACTACTGGCTGTGAAGTTGTATAATTAAAGCCGTGAATCATTAGAGAAATTCACAGAAAACCTTTGAGCAAAATTTCATAAATTTTCAAATTTATATTTTTCATCTTTATGATTTAAGTCAATTAAAACCTAGTTTTGAATTAAATCATCTTCAACACAATTTTGATTGAAATGTGATGAGGCATGTTGTATGACCCCAAAGCATATTGTAAAGTCATTAATAATAATTTGGGTGTGGCAAACATTGTTTAACAAAAAATAAACAATAAATTAACTAGTTTAATTTCTGCAATAGAAAATGGTGAGGGAGGGATTTGTAGTGATGTTTTTTGTTGTTAGTTTTGCTTTTTGTGTCTTTGCTTTTAAAGAGCTGTCACTGTACTAGCTACTTGGGGTTATAAACCAACAATAAACTTGTCATAAAAAAGTTTTATGCATTATTTGTTGTTTTAAAGGTTTAAAATCTTTTTGCTGCACAAGGCTTAACTCAGCAAACAAAAGTAATGTGAAAATTTATAGTTAGCATATAAATAATACTTGTTATTTTCAGCAATAATAATACTAAATAATATTCAACCTTCTTTCGCCTTTGCTTCTACATCTTGGAGGCATATTGTGGAGTTCTGCATTCACACTGTGGAATATTTACACTTTAGCATGATTAATATAAAGTCGTCTTAACATATGAAGGAGATGCAGTGCAGCTAGCAGATGTCTCATATGCCTTATTTCTTTTTCTTAAGTTATATGCTCAGTGAACGTCTGTGTTAGGAGTAGAATCCATTAGGTGTTGCCAAAATATCAGTGTTATGGAAATCTGTAATTGGTTTCAAAAATGACCCTCAGTGTAAAAGAATGAAGGAAACACAAGATTGGAATTAGTCCTGATAAGGAATCCTGATTTTGTTGTAAAATAGATATAATAACACCTACCTTAGAGGGTGGATCTGCAGATCAAATGGCCCAATGTATGTAAAGCTCTTAGAATAGTGCTTGAAACATTATGGTTACACAGTAATGATAATTCATTGTTCTTGTCTTCATTTTTGTTGTTATATCAAGATTTAGGAATATACATGCAGTTTGACAAAAGTAATCTCACTTTGTCTAGAGTCAGCTTCATATTTGGGACCCCAGGAGAATCTGCTACATCATTTGTTACTCTTCTAAAATCACAAAACATAGGCACAAGATTTTTATAGATGTATTTTACTCTAAATTCTGTCTATCCATCTATCATCTACCTATCTATCTATCTACCCAATTTTTCTATTTAGACACTCATGCTATGATGTTCAAAAATGTTTGCTATTTACCTATATACTGCCTAACACTTGCTTAACAAAAATAAGCTGAATGAAGGGAACATGAAGGAACCATCTTTTGTAACTACCACACATATTTTTTTCAAAATCCATAGAAAGATTTCATAATTAGATGACACTTCTTTTTTCATTGGCATAGCTTAAGGGGAGAAAAGATGAAACATATACATGTCTTTGGCAGAGTATATTAAATATATTTACGCATAGTGAATTAAATTTTTATTTATTTATTTATGAGACCGTCTCACTCTGTCCCCCAGGCTGGAATGCAGTGGCATGCTCATGGCAACTGTAGTTTTGACCTGCTGGGCTCAGGAGATCCTTCCATCTCAGTCTTCCAAGTAGCTGGAACCACATGTACATGCAATCATGCTTGGCTAATTTTTTTGATTTGTTGTAGAGAGAAGATCTCACCAAGTTGTACAGACTGGCATTGAACTCCCAGGCTCAGTCAATCCTTTTGTCTTCTCCTCCTCAAATGCTGAGATTATAGGCATTTGCCACTGCACCTGATTGAATTAAAATTAAATGACAAAAAGTAGAGCGAATTTTTAAAATCATATATTCACTTAATGAATGGATACCTTAAGTAGTGGGATACAGTCACACTTAAAATTTACATTTTTTTTTCTTTTTTGATCAGTTGCCTAGCATCAATTAAGGAAAAAAAATCACCATCATGCAAGATTCACATGAAAATCTATTAATCTAGAGTGAAAATAACGTGGAGGGTAGTTTGGAGGCCAAATGTTAACAACTTCAGTGGTTTGAAAAAAAATGATAGCATCTTGTGTACAAAGAAGTAAAGCTAATTTAAAACAACACAAAAAAGAAACTTCCAATGTTTTTTATTTATTTATTTTTATTACTTTTTCTCTTTTAATTTTTATTTAAAATTGTGGGGTACTATTCAGGGCTAGGTATACAAATATTCACCATGCAGGTAACCTTATTGATGAGGTGTGCCCCCCCCAGGCAGATATTGACTACTGTCAAGTTCACCTCCCCACTCCTCCACTCCCCTCCCCGCAGTTTCCCACCACTTTCAATCATTTTCTTATAGTAATACAGTAGTTCAAGGTCCACTTATGAGTGAAAGCATGTGATAATTAAATGAAATCTGCATGGAGAAAACCGAATGACAAAAACATGATAAATTCTTAATAGATGTGCAAAAGAAAAATAGAAACTATAAATGGAGATATAGCTGACATATATTGTCATTAGAGTATATATATATATATATATATATATATATATATATATATATATATATCAAGGAATTAAAGTAAGCACTAATTTGATATTTCATTTTTTTCAATAATTATAAAAAATATCAATGCATTACTGTAGACTAAAAGCCAGCAGTGACATGGGTTTGTTTGCTCTAGCACTTCATAGTGGCATCTTGCTATAGAAAAACTCAAGAGAATATAATCCAGGGTGTACACTGAATTTTTTCAAAATTGCATCTTAGTACATTTATTGTTACCTGTCAGTGAGTATGACTAGTTATGTGTAAGTATTTTTATAAAAAAAACCTGAATGCTGTAAACTTTTAGTCTCTGAAAGAAGCGTCAGCTTTATCTATTAAAAAGAATGTAATAAGTCATTTAGCTTGGTAATAATGCCTGAGACTTCAAACTTTATATCTTTCCCTTTTAATTTGTCCCAGAGCTTGTCACCTGATATTTTCTGATCACAGGAAGTGTAATGTGAGCTGTCAAGTGTTTTATTCAGGTTGTTAATATATTATCATTTAGGATCTATGGTTACATTTAATTTCCATAAAGTGTGTGCATATGAGATTGAGTACAAAGCCAGTCCACTTCAAAAAAAGATAAAAGTATTGAGTAATATTAGCCACTTGACCATTGTTCACAATAAATATGCTGATTAGACTGAAAATATGAAGCTTTAGATGACAATTTTCAAAAACAGACTAAAATAATTAATAGTGCCCTTATTAATGAGACACTAACCTAAATATATTTTTATATACAAATATATATATATATATATACATATATATATATTCCATTGCAAAGCATAAAGAAGCAAATATAGTAGATGTGTGTATATATTATTTTTTGGCTGAAGGTCAACATCAACAACAGGAATCAGTGGTGTACAAAATAGTAAGTCAGGATTCTGTTCATGATACTAATTAAAGATAATCACATAATAATTTCAGTAACATTTCATATCTTTTCTAGAAGTGTTCATAAAACTTTGTAGTCTGAGCTTTGGTGGCTGTCTAACAATAAAAGCAAAATATTTGAAAGACAAAAGTAAGTTGGAAAAGTCGGATAATGATAACTAAGGATAAATCTCTTAACTTAAAATAAATACATAATTGAAGTTAAAGTTGAGGCATAAATATGACTATAATTAATTTGTTAATTGTCCATGTGTGCCCTCCCTCTTATCTTTAAATGTAGCATTGCTCATTAATTAATTTCACTGGCTTCTATTAAGTGTGTCATGTGATGTGCTATTATTGCTTCTGTGCCTTTTAAAGATACAAAAGAGAATATGTCTCACATGAAATGGCCCACAGTTTTAAATGGAAATAGAAGTCTTGCAACAGGTGCAGATTTTTTTCTTGAGCGCTGTGTAGTATATATTTTTCTCTTATGGTATTTGTGTAAGGGAGAAATTATAACCTATAATTAGTCTGAAAAAACTTAAAGGTAGAAAAAGATCCTGTGATAAACCTTAATTCAATTATACTCTGCAGAAAAAAATGAGAAAACTTAAAAGTTATAGGTATAAGTGACAGGTTGGATGATAGTATGATTTAAGAGTATTGCAAGCAATAAGGCAACTGCTGCTAAGTAATGGAAGATAAGTTCGCATTGAAAATGGGTACCACACTGAATGGCCAGCTGTGTGGTTTGACCTCTATGTGATAGGTAGTAAGACATAAAAGCGGAGGCAATATTTAAAAATCTATAGAAATTTGGTGCTGTAAGTAAATTTAGAGTCGTATATACCATTGTCATACTAAGTCGAGCAACTTAGTCTTCATACTGTCCTTTCCATAATTCAATTCTACTCTAATGACAAAACCAGTCAGATAACAACCTAAAATATGTCTTTCATTATCTTAAAAATTGCATGTATACTGCATATGCACATACTTTAGAAAGCATATGGCATTAAATATGATTTTAAAAAGCTACCTGAATGCTGTTGCTTTCACTCAGTGCAGTCATTGCTAAGAAAATTGATGATTTTGTTGTATTTAATTTTAAAAAGTTAATTATGTATCAAACTTTCATTTCATTTGGATTGATGAAATTCATAACATTCTACTACAAAATATGGCACCTTGGCATGGTGAGTATTTTAAGCTGAAGGAATTTGAGAAAACAGCAGAAGTAGGAAGGTCACTTTCACCTCCTGTTTCTTCCCCCTTGTCCCCTGAAGCAGGCCATAAAATCTAAGAAGAATTTTCTGACCTTCCCCAGAAAAAAGTCATAAGACACTTATTAGATAAATGCCTCCCTTATGTCCAGAATAAAAGAACATCCTTATCTCTGAAGATGAAAGATTACAGAGAAGAATCTGAATCAACAGGTCTTGCTAAATTTCCTCCAGTTGGTTTCCATCAGATTTACTCTATTCGTCCACTATACTCGATTTCTCCATATTTTTCCACTCTTCACCAAACAAGCACAAAATACACAAGTCCTATGAATCTTTATTTCCCTATGAGGCCTCCCTTGTCACGCAAAACTTATATTAAATACAGTTGTATGCTTTTCTCATTAGTCTTTTGTTACAGATGCCTCTGCCAGAAAATTAGGATGGGTAAGGAAAACATATTTTTCCTTCCCCACAGGTAAACTTTACATACTTAGATTTACATGTCATGATACTGGAAGAGGACAAGCATGGAATTTTCGATGTTTTTGTGTCAGAAAAAGCATACTGGAGAAAACTGACTTTCAATGAATATCAGACTATGTATAATTATTTAACCCAGAATTCATTTGGTCTTCTTAGGTGCTACTGTGGATTAATAGCACTTAAGTAATTAAACTGACATTATGAACTATTATAAAAGTGAAAAAGGAAAGAAGAGTGTCTCTAGGATCACACCTCTGAAAGTAATATACCAAGTAGGCTGCAATAATGAAAACAATTTAACTTGTTTATTGTCTTAGCAAACACCTTGGATTGAGGCCATTTCTATTATATTGAAATCAGAGGCCAAAGTTTAAAAGGATAACAAAATGTGACCTAAACTAAGAGAAGTATGGACAGGCCATGGACTGAATTAGAATCACAGGATATTCCTTCATGTGATGACCAAAAATTGCAGATTTTCTGTATAGTTGTAGATCAAGTCATTTTGCATGTGGTACTAAAACCATCACGATTTAGGAGCATAGATCTAGGAAAGTATGAAAAAATGATTGAACTTAAAAATAAAAATTTGCTAAAAGATTTGTCTACATTTTAAAGACACATGTTTAAGTAATCATTGAAGCATTTTAAACATTTTGTGAACTTCTAGAGAGTTTATATTTAGGTATGTAAAGAGATATCAACTTAGAAATTTCTGTTTTTTTCCCTTCCTCCCTCCCTTATTCACTCCCTCCCTCTGCCTACTGCCTTTCCCCTTCTTTGATTTGCATTTCCTTATGCATTAGAGACATTTGATGCAAAATGATTCCCACCAGAACACCATGCTTACGCTCTTTGGAAGACTAAAAACATTTTTAAAACAGTAAGCTAAAAACTGTTGCAAATTACAGTATATTACATAACAGGACTGTAAAAGTTACTTTTCTGATCCATTTCTACTTGATAATTATTCTTAATCAGAATGCTGTGATAGTTAGTTTTATTTAGAAAATTAATTTCATTTTCTTTCCTCATAGAGTGCCAAAAGTGCTTTTCTTCTTTGGATTCTCCAATGCAAATCTTGTTTTTAATATATAGTGCTAAAGATTAGCTTTTCTTTGTGAACCATTTCCAATGATCTCTTATAAGTTTCAAGATCTTGTATTTTCACATACCATAACTTGTTTTAAAAAAGAGCACAAAACACAAATGAATTTTAACATGAATTTCAATAATTCACATCAGGAATGATTATGAGATTTAGCTCCAGGGTATATATCAATGAAGGAATTTCTTGGAAGTCACATTATAAAGTTGAACAGTATGCATCCTAAAGGAGTTATTTTTTCAGTGGTAGATCTACTAGCTAACATTTTAGAGAATACTAAAATGAAATATGTAATATTTGAATATTGGATGGAGTTACTCAAAATACTTATCTTTAAATGTGACTTTAACATACTGACTATTCAGAAACTTTGGTAACCGAAGAAAAATTCAGAGTTAGATATAATGCACTTAAGGGATTTTTTTTTAAGAACAGCATTAGAGATAGAAACTAATGAGATTTCCTGATTCATCAATCATTTGTAGTAAATGCTATTTTTATTTAATTATGTGATAAAATGAACACATTTTTAGGTAAAATGATTTAAATATCATCAAATTATAGCATATATTGAATGATGCTCAAAATTTCTTTTGAAACAAAAAGTTTGATAGACTTTGGATCAAGTTATAAATTGATAAATTTTATAAGCATAAATTTTATAAGTAACAGGTTAAGTAAAACAGAAGAGCTTTGATATTATCCTTTATCATGAGGAGACTGTTAGGGTTTTGGCATCGCAAATTACAAGGGTTTAAAAAACACAAAAATAAGGTATCAAGGGAGAGCAAGAAAACAAATAGAGTGAGAAAAAGAATCCATGAAAAAAGTTCATAGGAATAGGGGGAAAAGGCTAAAAACTGATTTTTAAACCGTGTTCAATATTGTGAGTATTTAATGAAACTAGAATATTTAAAGATTGTGCTTTTTATTTTCATTAAATGTGGGAAAATAGAATGAATAAAATTATAATTAAAGATTATGCTAGTTCTAAGGAATTGCTTCTTTATAATAAGATAGAGAATTAGAAAAATATGTCTGGGAAATTATAAAGTCTCTCCTGAATATAATTAAGAATAGGATTTGAAGAACTTTCAAAAATGATTAAAATTCAGCTTTACAGTGAAGAAGCAAACTGGATTAGGAGAATTACCCTTTTGTCAGCCTGTAATCCTGCGCTTTGGGAGGCTGAGGTGAGTGGATTGCCTGAGCCCGAGGGTTCGAGACCCGCCTGGACAACTTGGCGAGACCTCATCTCTACAATAAATCAAAAAAATTAGCCGGGTGTGGTAGCACGCACCTGTAGTTTCAGCTACTTGGAAGGCTGAGGTTGAAGGATCGCTGGAGCCCAGCAGGTCGAGGCTGCGGTGGCCGGGAGCGGCCACTGCACTCCAGTCTGGGTGACGGAATGAGACTCCAACTCAAAAAAAAAAAACGAAAAGAAAGTTATCTTTAAGTTATTATGAAGTAGAGTTTAAAAAAAGAAAAAAATGGAAAAATACTTTTTTTCTGAATATCAAATGTATTTAAATGACTATGTCATTTGAAGCCCCTTTCCTATGTAATATGCAAATAATGTATTTATTTTCAGATTAAATGGACTCTGGGGAAGCATGTACAATTTAGATTATTATATACAATTACCTTGAATTTATCATGTAAGCTTCCCTTTATTTTTTAAATGAGAACTAAAAAGAACTAAAGATAAGTAAGCATATAAGCCAATATATGTATGTGCATGTGTGTGCGTGTGTGTGTGTGTGTGTGTGTGTGTGTGTGTGTGTGTGTGTGTGAGAGAGAGAGAGAGAGAGAGAGAGAGAGAGAGAGAGAGAGAGAGCAAAGGGGGAGGGAGAATTTAATGAACTATTTACAATTTGAGAATTTTTAAAAGTAAATGTTTTTGCATAGTATATGTAGGTATTGAGGTAAACAATTTTGGTAGCTTTTAGAAAATTCTTATGGCCTAAATTTTATTTTTTATTAGCTGGCAAAACCATTGCATTTAAATATGTATAACAACAGATTTTCATCTCTTTAAAATGACTCACATAAGTAAATTTGTTCTTTTGCAGATGGCTTTGACATTTCTCAGATAGACACTATTTAAGTGTGAGGTAGCAGACAGGTCCTTTCAAAACTCCTCTTTAAATGTAACATAAGTCATTACTTCTATTTGCCAAGCTTACAAATACATCTTTTTTTTTGAATTGGAGTCTTACTCAGTCACCCAGGCTGGAGTGCAGTGGCACGCTCCCAGCCACTGCAGGTTCGAACTGCTGGGCTCCAGCCATCCTTCCGCCTCAGCTTTCAAAGTAGCCAGAACTACAGGTGCCCACTACCATGCCCAGGAAAATTTTGATTTATTGTAGAGACAAGGTCTCACCAAGTTGCCTGGGTGGGTCTCGAACAAGCGGGCTCAAGCAATCCACTTGCTTTGGCTTCCCAAAGTGCTGGAATTACAGGCTAAGCCCTGGAGCCTGGCACAAATGCATCTTTGACATTCTTCAGCTACTAAGTTGGGTGAGAACAGAAAAGATTTACATAGGAATACTCTGAATTTTTTGCTCATTTTGGTGGATTAAAATTATTAACCTATAAGTGAGACACAGAGTTTTCTTTCTGAAGAAAAATCTTAACAAATAGCATAGGCATTTTTCTTTCCTTCTTTTTAAAACCTTTCATTATAAAGATGTGGGGTACATTTCAGGATTATGTATATAAGCATTGATCACACAGGTACCCTTGTTGATGAGGTATGCCCCTCCCTCCTTTAGCAGTTTCCCTCAACAGCCAATACCACCCCCTTCCCCTGACAGTTTTTCACTACTGCCAATGGCTTTCTTATAGCATTATAATTGTTCAAGGTCCGTTTACGAGTGAGAACAAATGGAACTCTGTTCTTTGTTTCTGTGATAAATCAATGAGTATGATTGACTCCAAATCCATCCAAGTTGCTGCAAAGTCCATATATTTGTCCTTCTTTATGACTGCATAATAATCCATTGTGTATGTGTACCACATTTGTTTTTTATCCAGTCCAGCTTCTATGGGCAACACAGTTGGTTCCATATTTTTGCTATTGTGAATAGAGCTGCAACAAACATGCATGTGCAGGTATATTTTTTGTAGAATGATTTGAGTTCCTCTGGGTATATTCCCAATAGGAGAATTGCTGGGTCATATGGAAGGGCAATTTCTAGTTCTTTCAGAAATCACCACACTGTCTTCCAAAGAGGTTGTACTAATTTGCATTGCCACCAGCAGTGTAGAAGCATTCATTTTTCTCCACTTCCTCACCAGCATTTGTTCTTGTTTGTTTTATTAATGATGGCCATTCTTCCTGGGGTTAGGTGGTATCTCAATGTGGTTTGATTTGCATTTCTCTGAAGATGGGTGAGGCTGAGCACTTTTTCATGTGTCTGTTGGCTGCCTGTATATCTTCTTTTGAGAAGTCTCTATTCAGGTCTTTTGCCCAGTTTTTAAAGGGGCTATTTGTTTTTTTGTTTTCCTTTCAGCACATTTGAGATCCTTGTAGATTCTAGATTTTAGGCCTTTGTCTGATATACAGTTGACAAATATATTTTTCCCATTCTGTGGGCTTTCTCCCTGTTCTCTTGATGGTTTCTTTTGCTTTGCAGAAGCTCATTAATTTGATGAGTTCCCACGTGTCTATCTTATTTCTTAAGGTATTAGCCTTTAGGGTTCTGAATAGGAATTGGTTCCCAGTTCCAATTTCCATAAGGGTGTCTCCTGCATTTTCTAAGATTCTTATAGTTTGAGGTTTTACGTTTAGGTCTTTGAACCATTTAGAGTTAATTTTTGTGTATGATGATAGGTAGGGGTCCTGTGTCAATCTTCTACAGGTGGTCAGTCAGTTTTCCAAGCACCATTTACTGAATAGGTTCTCCTCTCACCCATGGTTGTTGTTGGAGACTTTGACAAAGATGAGTTGGTTGATAAATTGAGACTTTGCTTCCAGAATCTCTATCCTCTTCCTTGTACCAATACCAGGCTGTTTTGACTACTGTAGCCTTACAGTAAAGTTTGAAGTCTGTAAGTGTGATACTTCTGGCTTTGTTTCTTTTGCTAAGGATTGTTTTGGATATTCGTGATCATTTATATTTCCATATGAATTTCTGTATTGTCATTTCCAGGTCTGAGAAGAATGATGTTGGTAACTTAATGGATATTGTGTTGAGTCTGTAGATTGCCTTTGATAGGATGGATATCTTAGCAATGTTGATTCTTCCTATTGATGAGCATGGTATATTTTTCCATCTGTTTGTGTCTTCTTGGGTTTCTTTGAGCAGTGTTTTGTAATTCTCATAAATTTCTTTCACTTCTCTGGTTAAGAAGATGCCAAAGTATTTCATCTTTTTTTGGCTATTGTGAATGGGATTATGCTTTTTATTTGTGTCTCTGCCTGCTTGTTGTTGGTATATAGGAATGCAACTGACTTTTGCACATTTATTTTGTACCCTGAGACTTTGCCAAACTCCTTTATCAGTGCCATCAGGTTTTTGACAGATTCTCTTGGATTTTCAAGGTATAGGATGATATCAGCAAAGAGGGATAACTTTACTTCCTCTTTTCCTCTTTGGATACCCCTGATTTCCTTCTCTTGTCTAATTGCCTGGACTAGGACTTCCAACACAATATTGAACAAGAGGGGTGAGAGTGGGCTGCCTTGTCTTGTTCCGGTTTTTAGAGGAAATGATTCTAGTTTTGGTCTATTTAGGAAAATGTTAGCTGTGGGTTTGTCATAGATGGCACTTACAATTTTGAGGTATGTTCCTTCTATACCTAGGTGTTTGAGGGTTTTTATCAAAAAGAGATGCTGGATTTTATCATGTTTTTTCTGCGTCTAATTAGATAATCATTTGGTTCTTGTTTATACGCCTGTTGATGTATTTAATGACATTTATGGTCTTGCGAATGTTGAACTAGCCCTCCTCCTAGGGATGAAGCCTACTTGGTCATGGTGGATGGTTTTTTGACGTGTCTTTCGATACGATTCGCTAGAATCTTGTTTAGGATTTTTGCATCTATGTTCATAAGTGATATTGGCGTGTAGTTCTCTTTCTTTGTTGCATCTTTACCTGGTTTGGGTATCAGTGCATGTTAGCTTTGTAAAATGATTTGGGGAGAATTCCATCTTTCTCAGTTGCCTGGAATACTTTCAATAGGATTGGTATCAGCTCCTCCTTGTACGTTTTGTAGAATTATGCTGGAAAGCCATCCAGTTCAGGGCTTTTTTTTTTGTAAGTAGTTTTCGTATGACAGAGTCAATTTCCTGGGTTGTTATTGGTTTATTTAGTGTCTCGATATCTTCTTATTTTAACCTGGGGAGGTTGTGTGATGTCAGAAAGTCCTCCGTTTTATCTAGGTTATCAAGTTTGTTTGCATATAGGTGTCTATAGTAATCTCTGATAATCTTTTGTATTTCTTTGGGGTCAGTTGTGATTTGATCTTTTGGATTTCTGATTGCGTCTATTTGGGCTTTTTCTCTCTTTTTCTTGATCATTCTGGCTAGGGGCCCATAAATCTTGTTAATTCTTTCAAAGAAACAGGTTATTGTTTTGTTGATGTTTTCTATGATATTTTTGTCTTCTGTGTCCTGTATTTGGACTCTTATTTTTGTGATTTGCATTCTTCTGCTAAAGTTGGGGTTTGGTGTTCTTCTTTTTCCAGCTCTCTTAGGTGATTTGTCAGGCTCTCCATTTGTGATCTTTCCATTTTCTTGATTTGTGCTTGTAGAGATATAAATTCCCCTCTTAGAACTGTTTCATGGCATCCCAGAAGTTTTGGTAAGATGTTTCTTAATTTTCATTTGTTTCCAGGAAACTTTCAATTTCTTCTCTGATTTCAGTGTTGACCCATCATTGTTCAGCATCATGCTGTTTAGTGTCCATGTTTTTGTGGGCTTTATGGAAATGTTGTCGGTTTTGATATTTATTTTCATTCCACTGTGGTCTGAGAATGTGCATGGTAAGATTTCAACGTTATGGAATTTGTTTAAGCTTGACTTATGGCTTAAGCAAATTCCATAACGTGGTTGATCTTGGAGTATCTTCCATGTGGTTGATCTTGGAGTATCTTCCATGTCGTGATGAGCAGAATGTATATTCAGTGGTTGTTGGATGGAATAATCTGTAGGTATCTTCTAAGTCCATTTGGTGAAGTGTCAAGTTTAGGGTCTGGATCTCCTTGTTGATTTTTTGCTTCAATGATCTATCTAGGGCTGTCAGTGTGGTGTTCAAGTCCCCTGCTATAATAGTTTATAGTCAATATCTGTTTTAGTTTATTTAGTAGTTGCTTTATAAATGCTGGTGCTCCTGTGTTGGGTGCATATATGTTTAGGATGGATATTACTTGTTGATGAATTGAACCTTTTATTGTGCTGTAGTGTCCTTTTGCATCTTTTTAAATTTTTGATAGCTTAAAGGTTGTTTGTCTGATATTAAGATTGCAACTCCTGCCTTCTTTTGTGATCCACTTGCCTGGAATCTTGTTTTCTATCCTTTAACTTTGAGTCTGTGTGCATCCCTTATAGTGAGACGAGTCTCCTGGATGCAGCAAATAATGGGGTCATGCTTTCTTATCCAGTCAACCTTTCTGAGTCTTTTCAGTGATGCATTTAATCCTTTCACATTCCAACTAATTATTGAAATATGGGGGTTTATCCCTGTCATGAGGTTCTTATTGAGTTATTTTTCATATTTGTTTGTTATCTTTCTTTGGTTTCTGGGTTGATTCATGTGTGTTTTCCATCTTTTTCTTGTACTCTTGTGAAGAACATTGCCTTTCTTTTCTCCTTTTCTACTGTGTTTAATACTTTCTTAAGTATTTCTTTGAGAGGTGGTCTCGAGGCAACATAAGTTCTTAGGGATTGGATGTCTGGGAAAGGTTTTAATTCTCCCTCACTGATGAAACTTAACTTGACTGGGTAGGTTATTCTTGCTTAAAATAGTTTATCTTTGAGAACTTTGAAGATTGGACTCTAAGCTCTCCTAGCCTGAAGTGTTTCTGTAGATAAATCCACTGCTATTCTTTTTTTTTTTTTTTTGAGTTGGAGTCTCACTCTGTCACCCAGACTGGAGTGCAGTGTCCGCTCCTGGTCACTGCAGCCTCGACCTGCTGGGCTCTGGCAATTCTTCTGCCTCAGTCTTCCGAGTAGCTGAAATTACAGGCGCACACTGCCATGCTGAGCTGATTTTTTGATTTATTGTAGAGATGAGGTCTTGTCAAGTTGCCCAGACGGGTCTCGAACCCGTGGGCTCAGGCAATCCACTCACCTCAGCCTCCCAAGGCATGAGATTACGGGCTGAGCCACCAAGCCTGGCCACTGCTATTCTAATTGGTCTTATTTGGTGGGTAGCCTGACCTTTTTCTCTTGCTGCCTTTAGGATTTTTTCTTTTATGCCTACTTTATTTAGATGGATTTTTATGTGTCTGGGAGTTGGTTTTTTCATTTGCTGTCTTGCAGTGGTTCTCTGAATCTCTTGTGTTTGAGTATTTGCTTCACTGATAAGATGAGGGAAGTTTTCTCAAATAATTTCATGGAATATTTGTCCCAGAGTGGTTTCTGTCTCTCTTTCTGCCTCAGGAAGTCCAATTACTCTTAAGTTCAGTCTCTTGAAGCAATAGTTCATCTCTTATTCTGTCTTTTAAAGCTTCTTTTCTATGTTTTTGATAGTTTGGGTTAGTTCTATATTTTGGTCTTCAAGCTCTGAGATTCTTCTGCTTGGCTAATTCTGCTTTGCATGCTTATTAGTTTGTTATTTATTTCAATCACAGTAGTCTTTACTGCTGCTATTTCAGTTATCAGCTCCTTCCTATTTTCCTCTTGTCTCTCCTCAATTCATTTTATTCTCTTTATTAATGTCTTGATGTCTCTGTTTGTCATATGTGACCAGTAATTCTGGTGACTCTTCATTGTTTGTGTTCCAAAGTCTGTTTCTCAGTGTCTGACCTCCCAGGGGTCTGTGTGAGACCTATGTTCTTCTTTTTTTTCTTCATTTGTGTAGATCTTCCTCCCCACGTTTCCTCTCCCCTGCCCATCTTCTTTAATTTTGTTGTTCAGAGGTAGAGGGATGCTTTTACTTCTGTTTGTCCAATAAGTTCTTCCTTATGTATATCCTCTGGCTTTGTTCAATCCTGAAATTGGACTGTAGGTTGGGGGAGATCTTTTTTGCAGTTTTGATATTTAATTGTGGCAGGATCTGTGATTTAAAATCTATCTGAAGATCCCAGTATGCACGGACAGGTATATGGATAATCTAGAACCCACTTCCTACTGCCTTGCAATCCAACCATGCAGTAGGGTTATGGGTTTACTCCCTGAAAAGAAAATGAAATAAGAAAAAGGAAAATAATGAAACAGGGAGTGGGAGGAAGAGGAAGATAGAGAGAGAGAAGAGTTAGAGGGAAAACAGACAAACCTACTGACTATCAAAGGAAAAGAGACACAAACAGATATGAGTTAAAAAAAACAGAAACAAACAAACTAACAAACATACATAAAAACTAAAACATACAATCATACAGACATACAAGCTAACCAATCTCCTTATTGGTGTACTATTCCCCTATACAAACATGAAGTCCAAAAAGAAAAAAATAAAATAAAATAGAATAAAGTCAATAAACTTGGATCCCAAACTGGGAGATGCGACGAGCTGGGTGGAGCTGGTCTCATGGATCCAGCTGATCTCTTTTTCTGCTGCATCCTGGCTGAGCTGGAGAAAGTAGAATGTGAGACTGCTGGGCAATGCAGGCCAGTGTAGCACTGAGCTACTCAGGTCAGGCTGGACGGGAGCCGAGGGTCACCCAGGGCGGGCGGTAACAGGCAATTGTCGGTGACCAGCACTGACCAAGGGTGGGTTAGGACCCGCACCAGAGAATCTGGACAGCGAGAAGACCACTCGGAGGCAGTTCTTCTGGGAACAGTCTGATCAGGACTGGAGCCGATTTTATTCAAACCTTTTCCAACTTATATACCATTTTCTATACCCTCCAGCAATGTGATAATCACTCACTGGGGGCGTACAAGTTTCGTGCTTTACAAACTATGCATCACAAGACCACCACAAGATCTGCAATTTCCAAGCAAACAATTCGAATTCCATGATGCCTGCCATGCTTACATTAAGGTCACAGGTGCACAATTTCAATACAAATCGTTCAAAGTGTTTTCCATAATGTTCAATGAATCATTCATATTATACTCTTTGCTCTATACCCTGATTAATACAAAAAACTTTCCTGAGTTAACTCTAGGTTCAATCCAAGTTCACTGACTCCCAATATTTTTAACAATTAATATTATCAACTTAACACTATTCTATAATCTATAAGTTTAGTTAAATGACTTAACTGTCAGTTATACTATTAACCTATTATGATTTAACGTAATGCCTTATAACTCAGTTAAAACTTATTCTTAACTACCAAACTTTACTATAACTCATATGTTTCATATGTCTAAACTTTAATTTTCATATGATCTAGTTATTGGACTTTAATACTATGCTATATCCTATTAAGCTAATACCTCATCATTAATTCTTTTATAAATCGTATAGTAACTATTACACTTGAATAATGTAGCAAAAGGAAACAAAACAGCAAACATAGATTTACGCAGCTATGAGTGTATATGTATATATTTTATCCTAACAAGTCTACTCTAAAAATCAAATAGTAGCTGTCACACTCTTGAACAAGGAAATGCAGGGTTGCCAAGATGGCAGCCATGGGCTGAAGCAGACAGAGTTTCGGTAATTAACGAAACAAAAGAAAACGTTCTGCCTGGCTAGGGGCAGGGCGACAAAACTATCATGGTAATTTAGTTTCTAATCTTAGCCCTAGGGGAAACAGCTTTCGGGAACAAGAG
>NW_006972461.1:0-2177 GCF_000164805.1 Carlito syrichta | reverse complement strand
ACACTGTCACCAATCACACGCCAATATCATAGGTATAACTGATATCCTATGTCAGAGGCGATCTTTCAGATGGGCCTTTACAGGCCTCAGCCATGTAGCTATAGCTGTTGGCTCCCAACAGGCAATGTTGGTGGCAATGGCAGCCACAGTGTGGTTTGTGGGAGGAGCTCCCCTAACTGCGTTCTGGGTTAGGGCTGGGGCGTGGCAGTGGCAGCAGCAGCAGCGGCTTCAGTAGTGTGGTGCTTGGGGGCGCTTTACAGGTAAAAGCAACTGCTAAGGTGGCAGCTGTGGCTGAAGCAGCAGTGGCCAGTAGCTGAGGCAGCAGTCAAGCAGCATATGAAGAACAGGCTGGCAACAGTGAGAGCTGCAGCCCCCAGGGGTGAGTGAGAGTCTTTATGGGGTTCTTCTTCACAGAGGGTCTCACGGACCAAACTGCCCCGTTGTCATCTTGCTGGAAGTCTCCTATCCTTCCCTTCCTGTGCCAGGAACCCTGTGACACGCCCAGGTTGCTCCTGCTTCTGCCATTGCCATCATGGTCCACAGTGCTGCAGTTCTTTATTACCATGACTGAAACTGCTGCTTTCTGAATGGGAAAGTTTTGAGTTAGGGAGAGCTGGCTCTTGTGGGCACACACTGATTTGCAAGTCCACACTGATTTACAAGTTGGAATTTTTCTTAGGCATTTTCTGTGTAAAACACGTGAACAAAAAATTAGAATAAATTAAAGGGAATCAGGGCAAATCACACAACATTCAAATTAATTTTTGAAATAGTAACTTCAATTCTTCTCTACTAGAAATTTTACTAAACCGTTAAATTGAATATTTATTTGTTTCCATAATATTCTTGTGTAGCTGTTCATTCTCACGAATAGTGGAAGACCAAGGAATACCAAGGGAGAGAAAACAAAAGACAGAATGGATTTCTGAGGAAGCTATTAATTCAAAAGGTAGTTCCTTATTTGAGAGTATAAAAAATCTTTCAAAATTAAAATGAACATTTAGAATAATATACAAATATCCTACTTTCTACACTTGTGGAAATTGAAGCTGAAGAAAGATAGATTAATTGCATAAAGTTACACAGAATTGTGATAAAAGAGAATGATTTAAAACTCAAAGTCTCACAATTATATTTGGATCTTATGTGAAAACTCAGTTTACCTTATGCTCTGCCCATTATGCCACAGAACCTTTAGGAGCATTTATATCAAGCAGTGGTTAATCCCATAAAATGTACTGAAGTCATAATCTTTTTGTGTTGTTTTTTGAGAGATGGATTCTCACCTTGTTGCCCAGGCTGGAAGTGCAATGACACAATTATAGCTTACTAAAGCCTCTAACTCCTAGCTGTAAAGAATTCTCCTGTCTCAGTCTCCCAAGTAGCTAAGACTACATGCTTGCACCACCATGCATGACTATGTTTTCTCAAACCCCTCCCGCTTTTTTTTTTTAAGAGATTGGGTCTAGCCGGGCTCCGTGGCTCAGCCTGTAATCCTGTGCCTTTGGGAGGCTGAGGTGAGTGGATTGCCTGAGCCCATGGGTTCGAGACCCGCCTGGGCAGGCGAGACCTCATCTCTACAATAAAATCAAAAAATTAGCTGGGCATGGTAGCTCGCACCTGTAATTCTGGCTACTCGGAAGGCTGAGTCGGAAGGACCGCCGGAGCCCAGCGGGTTGAGGCTGCGGGTGGTCTGGGTGACAAAGTGAGACTCCAACTCAAAAAAAAAAAAGAGATTGGGTCTTGCTGTGTTGCCCAGGCTGGTCTCAAATTCCTAGGCTCAAGTGACTCTCTCACCTCCCAAGTGTCTGGGATTATAGGCAACTATTTGAATTTCAGCTCTGTCACTTGCTTTTCTTTCTGTCTTTTGTTTTTGGTCACTTGCTTTTCTGTGTGAACCTTGAAATATGCATTTATGTTAACGAGTTGTTGAAAGGAAAACATACATACAAAAAGAAAGTCTTTTGGCAAATGGCATGTATAAAAAACATTAGTGTATTGTAGTGTCTTAAAGAAAACTTGGGAAGATATTGTGTAATTTTAAAAATTATTATTTCATATCACATTGAATAACTAATAACATTATTATATCAGAGTTCATTAAATGGCAATGATAAATCTATTAGATCCATTCAAAATCACCAGGAAATCTTCCTCACATAAATATAGACTCATTT
>NW_006972460.1:0-1511 GCF_000164805.1 Carlito syrichta | reverse complement strand
TGAATGATCATATAAATATTTGTATTTCAAAGAATGAGGAAGCCAATAGAAGTTTCAAGATGGAAATAGCATTTTAACCTAAAGAAATGAAGAGCAAATAGAGGCCTGTGGGCAGCCTTATTTTTCAACTGGTGGGACTTTCTGCATCTCAGGTCACATTGTGGCAATGACCATCAACAAACCTTGCAAAGGAAATGGGCTCAGGTTGTGAATTCCCCATGGTGGACATTTGACATTGTGACTAATCTTTTTATCTTTCCCAGGATCTAGTTTTATTATTTCTGTGCAGGTTTTTTATTTTTAGAGACTGAAGATGAAAGATGTGTCATGGAGTTAAGTCTAGGATTATTAAGCGCTGAGATGCAAATGCTCTTTTTTCTAGCTTGAACTTATTTAATACTCTGTCCACTTGCATGTATTAAGAGTGTATCAAAAACCTACTCTGATGCTCCCCATTCTATTGTGAAACGTTGCTATTCTTTGACATACACCCTTATAGCTTGCTCATTGCATTCTAATTTCTTTAAAATTGGGTGTATTTGACTATTAGGAAGGAAGTACAAAGCCTGCAAGGGCTAACTGCCTGGAAATTCCTCAAGTCTAGAAGACTAGTTTAACATAGTCTTCTACTATCCACCCTATGGACATTAGTATGGAAGTGAATGGAATAACTTTAAGTCCTCTACCTGCTTCATAAGGACATTAAAGGGAATACCCTATGTCAGAATCTCTTAACTCTGAGAGGACAATCGTACAAATTTAAGATCTTCTTACAAGAAAAACAGCAGCAAAACCAAAACAACAACAACTTACAAGACTCTTTCTTCAGCTGTGTTTTCCCATAAATGCTTTTTAGTGTGTTGAAGGGAACTCTCACTTGTATTTTTCTGCTTCTCTTTTACCATTTTATTTGCAGATTTTGCCAGTGCATTTCATTATGTAAAAAAAAAAATTATCATTTTTGTAAATGCTGCTGAATATGTTGAGGAAATTATTGTTTCATGGGTTTACTACGTCAATTACTTTGCCTTTCATAGATGTTTTACATATGCCTCCCATATTGGTCCATCTGCTATTCCCCAAGTTTGTCAACTATGTGGAAGGGCAAAGTACTATCATTTGTGTGTGTGTGTGTGTGTGTTGATGAGCTTTTTCTATTATTCTGATGAAATTCTCATGAGATTTTTAATGGTATAAGTTTAGCCCATTTGTTTAAAGTGTGGTTAAGCAGATTTCTATGATCATCCTCTCTGCCAAAAATAAAAGGCATACAGCTTTATTTTGAGGCTTCCTGGGATTTGGGGTGAGTAGTAGTTATTATTTACTCTAGGCTAAGGTGGTGCTTTTTCCTATTCAAAGTGAAAACAAAAAGTAATGGAAAAAGACCTCATAAGTTCCACTATTGATCACAAAAGGACAATTCACAACTGTCTAAAGACATATTTTGCTTCACAAACTGGTAAAACATTGGAGATCAATGTAGCCAAGTGGCAGCTTTGTTTTGCTCTGTG
>NW_006972459.1:0-2290 GCF_000164805.1 Carlito syrichta | reverse complement strand
CACGTTGTATAAAAGTATAGCACAATATATAATATTTGATAATAAATGACTATGTTACTGGTTTATAAGTTTATTATACTATACTTTTTAATCATTATTTTAGAGTACTCCTTCTACTTATAGGGAAAAAAAAGTTAACTGTAAACCAGCTTCAGGGTGGCTCTTCAAGAGGAATTCCAGAAGAAAGCAATGTTATCGTAGGAGATGGCAGCTCCATGCGTGTTACTGCCTCGGAAAACCTTCTGGTGGGACAAGATATGGAGGTGGAAGACAGTGATATTGATGATCCTGACTCTGTGGGGGCCCAGGCTGATGTGTTTGTGTCTTCATTTTTAACAAAAAAGTTAAAAAAAGTTTAAAAGAAGTAAATAGAAGAAAGCTTGCAGAATGGATATAACAAAAAAATAGAATTGTGTACAGCTGTATAACATGTTTGTTTTAAGCTGTTATTACAAAAGAGTTCAAAGATTTAAAAAATTTACAAGTTTATATAGTAAAAAAGTTTCAGTAAGGTAAAGTTATTTTATTATTGAAGAAAGAATAATTTAAAAAATAAATTTAGTGTAGCTTAAGTGTCCAGTGTTTCTAAGATCTACAGTCATATACAGTCATGCCCTTGGCCATCACCTTCATTTACCACTCACTCACTGACTCACCAGATCAACTTCAAGTCCTGCAAGCTCTGTTCATGATAAGTACCCTATACAGGTGCACTTTAACAAAAATATTTGACACTGTATTTTTTACCATATCTTTTCTGTTTGGATATATTTAGATACATATTTTTTTACTACTGTGTTACAATTGCCTACAGTATTCATACAGTAACATGCTATATATGTTCCTAGCCTAGGAGCAATAGGTTGTACCATATAGTCTAGGTGTGTAGTGGGCTAGATGTCTAGGTTTGTGCAAGCACACTTTATGATGTTTGCACAATGACAACATTTTTAAATGATGTATTCTCAGAACGTATCCCTGTCATTAAGTGATACATTCCTGCACAAAATATGGGGCCACTGAACACTCAAAATGTGGCTAGTGTGATAGAGGAGGTACATTTTTAATTTTATGTTGCCCTCATTCATTTAAATTGACATGTGGTGAGTGTAAGTTGACATGTGGTGAGTTGCTATCACATCGAACAGTACAGATCTAAAGAACAGCTAGTCTATTCAAAAAAATTTAGATTCCTATAGTTCTCTTTAAAAATTTAGCTTCTGACTTTATATATGTGATTTTATAGGCCTAAGAACATCTCATTATAGAAAAATGATGAGTCAGCAGGGCTTTACACAGTGTCATGTTTGAAGGCTGTTAAACAATATTTAACTTGAATATTAGCTAACAGCGCAGAACTGATACCAATTTAAGCATTTTACATTGACAACTATAATAAAGGATGTCTTCTTGGAATAATAATCTTATTCGGACTATACTCATTCAGCTGTTTGTTGAGACTTCTGTATTCCCAATTACAAATGAAAAAAATAATAATGGTGTGCCAGTCTCATTAAACTGTGGGGTACAACTACTCTCTGAGACAAAATGTAAATTGTGGTTTGCAGAAGACTGCTGAATACACTGAAAAATCAGTTGCCAAGTATACTAACATGACGCTAAGAGTTGTGGGATACTGAGAGTTGACAGCTAAAGACATTCCAAGTGAAAACACAAGAGTAATGGATACTGATTAAACCAGACACCAGCAATCCGTAGGACTGGAACATGGTATTCAATACTATCTCCCACAACCAAATGTGATTTGGAGAAAAGATGCCACCATGCCTTCGTGTCTTGTGGAAAGCTAAATTATCAGCATGTTCACATTCAGAGCCCAAAGAACAACCAGTTCTTCAGGTGTCCAAGGTGACTGTTAAAAGTATCACCTCTTCTATTTTCTGACAAAGGTCGCAGTCAAACACAACTCCTCCATCATTGGCTAGCTCTCACCTGCTAAAAACAGGTCAGCAAAGTCCCTTTGTGTTGGGAACGTGAGTTCCTTCAGTCTGGTATTATGCACAACTCTAAGAAGTAGCTGATAAGCTGAGCTTATTTCAGAGACGGGACTATCAGTACTCAGATTTCTAACTGAAATGACGAAGAAAATGAGTTGAAGATTTTGGCAAGCCATATTTTCTTATCCCATTTGGTCCTATGCATAAAACATACTAAAATTTTAAAATATTCCATTTAAGAAAGCTACCACCCCACATTCCTTACCAGTAGGTATTTGCATGAGGTGCTTCTTGATACCATTAGAGAAACTGGATTGACTTAAAGTTAATTT
>NW_006972458.1:0-692 GCF_000164805.1 Carlito syrichta | reverse complement strand
TACCTATATACATACTCCCTTCCTCCACCGAGATGGGTCCCCTGGGGTAGATGCGTTGTGGGTGGAGGGAGAAAGTTTGTGGTTCCTGTGCGAGAGTGTATTGGGGTTTCCTGGGCCCCTCCGGTTTCCCTCTCCCCTCCTTGGCTTGGCTTTGTTGCTGCTTGGAGCTGGGGGAGAGGCGCACCCTCCTTGAGAAGCGGCCTCCTGAAAACTCGCTCTTTATAAATGAGGCAAAAGCATTTTATTGCCCCCCCCCTGGCTCCCTCTGCTCCTTCAACAAACCGAAAGATTTTTTTTTTTCCAAAAAAAAAAATAAAGAGTTTCCTGTTGCATGGATTCTTGAAGCTGATCTGTTATGATCATTGGGATGTATATACATGCAACTATTCATTGTAGTATTGATATAGATGTGTGCCTAACAGAGAAATTCTTATCAATTTTACATTCAATTAATTTTATGAAAAAAAAGATTTCTCATTTCTTACCTGGTAGGGTAATTTGTAGCAGAACTAATCCTCCAACAAAAAGTTATAGACAAAATATATAAAACCATGGGTTGACGATGTTAGAGAGCAGCAATACATGAAGGATTTGAAGGGCTGTAGCCTTTGAGAGAGCAAAATGCAATGCAGAAAGACATCCACATGCATCCAGGTCCTTAGGTTCTAAATAGCAGCACAAGGAAACAGAAT
>NW_006972457.1:0-710 GCF_000164805.1 Carlito syrichta | reverse complement strand
GATTTTTAGCCAGGCTCGGTGGCTCAACCTGTAATCCCACGCCTTTGGGAGGCTGAGGTGAGTGGATTGCTGAGCCCGCGGGTTTGAGACCCGCCTGGGCAGGCGAGACCTCATCTCTACAATAAATCAAAAAATCAGCTGGGCATGGTAGCGCATGCCTGTAACTCTGGCTACTCGGAAGGCTGAGGCGGAAGGATTGCCGGAGCCCAGCAGGCGAGGCTGCGGTGGCCGGGAGCGGCCACTGCACTCCAGTCTGGGCGACCAAGTGAGACTCAAACTCAAAAAAAAAAAAAAGATTTTTAAAAGTTGCTTAATGAGCAGATATATGTCCAAATAGATGGGGTGATCTTTTTTTTTCTATTCAATTTAAAAATTTTAGATTTGGGGGGTATACATGGGTACATGTTACATGGATATATTGTGTAGTGGTGGGAACTGGGTCTCAGGCAGCCCATTTCCCAGATAGTGAACATTGTACCCTGCAGGTAGTTTCTGAACCTTAGGTCCCTCCCCCTTTATAAGTGTCTGCAGTGCCTGTTATTTCCATCCTTGTGACTGTTTAGCTCCCACATGTGTTTGGCTTTCTGTTTCTGAGTCAGTTTACTTAGGATGATGGTCTTCAGCTCCATCCATGTTGCTGCAAAGGACACGATTTTATTCTTTTTCATGGCTGTATAATATTCCACGGTGTATATATACACCACATACTC
>NW_006972456.1:0-745 GCF_000164805.1 Carlito syrichta | reverse complement strand
CAGGGATAAGTGACCATTCAGGAATCCTCTAAATGAGGTAATCTATTTATATTTAAAGCAGTGTTTATTGAGAGAACAAGATTCTCCAAAACTGGGAGGGGACTGAGGGGATTGCTCAAGAAGTAGTCTTTTATTATTATGGTGACAGAAACCTGTTGAGGCTTGGTTATAGCACAACCAAATAATATTTTAGTACTTTCTTTAGTTTAGAAACTTTTGACGTTTGAGCTGTTTTTCCTACAGGATTTGAACATTGCTTTTGCTAAGATCATAATGAGTTTTCCAGAATTTTCAATTATCTAAATTTTTATACTAATGCAGAGCCCAAATACTTACTACTTTGTAAATCTCAATGTTATTTTGGTTTATATATACTGGGCCCCAAATCCTCTTTTTTCTGTGTGCCTCATTTAAATGCATGGTGATTTATAATATCAGATTAATCAGATACTTTGTTGCAGAGTGCATCACTGTGTCTTAGGTAGAGAAAATACTAGGGGATTCAATGGAAAAACTTATTAAAATTGTAAATTGGGTTAAAATGTAAATGCAATGTGATTTTATATTTCCTTAAAATATATGAAAATCCTTATTTTCTCTAAGGATTGCACATGTGTAACATTTAATCTAAATTAAGAAGCAGAAAATATAGAGTGCACCAAGAAAATGTACACAAATTTTAAGAATAGAAAAAGCTGTATTAAATAACGATACTGTTTTATTTTCTAAGTTTTTAAAATTTATT
>NW_006972455.1:0-559 GCF_000164805.1 Carlito syrichta | reverse complement strand
CCATATACTTGTGTATTCATTTGTCATGATCCAGCTAACTTCCAAATGCCAGGATATGTTTTCTTTTATTTTGTTTTTGTTTTTACCTAATGCTGTTTGCTCTAGCTAAAAAAAAAAAAAAAAAACCTAACTTTCCACATACCATTGGCAGAATGCTGGACAATTAACAGGCCTCTAGGAAGAACTTGAACAAATCAACAGAAGTTAGTGAAAAACATCTCAGGTATCTTGCTTGTGAAAGCTGTTGGAATAAAAATGGAGATACTCATGCTATAAAACAAAACAAAAGAAATAAAACCCTGACAAATAGGACTGGAGAAGGCTATAAAGACAGCATTTTTATGCTATATGCCTAATAACAAAATGATCCCAAAAGGCTCTGCAAAAAGGACAACCTAGCACAAAGGCCATCCTAAATTTACACCAAAAAAGTAAGTGTAAAATATGGGAAAAGGTCTTCTTCAAAGACGTCTGCCCAGTAATTACCTTTCTAACCTCTGATTCACATCACTCTTGTTCTTAATTTTAGAGTCAAGGAAATTATTTCAAAACAATTCTG
>NW_006972454.1:0-5372 GCF_000164805.1 Carlito syrichta | reverse complement strand
TAGTTAATAACTCCTGGTCCCGTGACCCTAATTTTCCTAAATGTTTATGTTTTAATCTTGAGTTTTGTCTTTGACCCTTTTGTCTAGTACCTGTAATTGCAAAGTAAAAATAAAACAAAACTACCTTTGCATGCCAGATATTGTATTGTCACTTACCATATCATAGGACAGACATATAAGGTTCTACTACTTTACATATTTTAAAAATTCAGAAACACATTTCTACCTACCCTATGCAATATTCTCATCATTTGGATTTTGTCACATAGTAGAAGTCTAAGTTTTGGGTGCTAATCTGTGCTGGTCATTTCAGGAAAGAAAAGACATGTGCATTCTCATTCACAGTTTTTATATGGAAAGTACAACATTAAATCTTGTATGAGCTCTTCTGATGTGAATGAAAACTTTGACTAATTTCTTGATGCCTAAAGGAAATGATTAGTAAATGAATTTTTATCTCTAAATGATTGCCTTCAGTTGACATATGTGCCTTCAAAAAGGAATCACATGTTGTTACTCTGTCCTCCAGAGATTTTCATCCTTGACCTTAAGGTGAATCAAACAGTGGATATGAATGCTGTAGAACCCATAGGAGTTTCATTTCTGCAGGTATCTACAGTTTATAAAAGTTATTATGATTGTTATAGTCCAAAAGACTATACTCTTGCAAAAGTTCTTAGTTCCACTTTCACTCTTCTATTTATCAAAAGATTAACAATACTGTTTTGTAACTATTTTTTGGCACTTTTGATTGGTTTGATTAACTCTAGAAATTGTGACAGATCCTAGATATTTACTGAAATATTTAAGTGACATGGATTAAGACAATTTTTTTAAGGGTTATCAGTGGATATTTTAGATGTTCATTTCGTTTTAATGTTTAGGGTTTTGTGCATTTTTGTTTGTTTCTTTTTTGCCCATATTCTCTAAACAGGAGTTTGAATTACACAGTATATACCTTATTAACTTACCATGTTTTAAAAAATAAAGATATCATGTATTTAAAGGTAATACCCTGCTTTCAGCATGATGGTGTATTTTGTCTACATGGAAATGGTTGTATAACTTTATATGCTTGAAGATCTTATAATGGCACTTTTACCACCTCAAATGAGAGAACAGGTGAAGTTTTTGTATTGTGATAATGTTGATATTGTTCTTCAAAATTATTTTATAAAGTTTTGTGTGACAAGTACCAGCCAAGGCATAGAGTTAATGATAATCCCTGCCTTGAGAAAGTGTTAGAATGTGGTTACTTTAAGAGACATAAAAAAGTACAAGCCCACAATCTCTCAATATTATAATAGTGTACTTCTGAAAAACAGCAAAGAGTAATATTTGTCATTCCTTCCTGATGGTATCTGTGAGCCTAGTAGAACTTGGGTGAGTTTTTCTTTGGTTGCAAGTCCAACTTTGTATGCCTTTGTTATTGAACCCCCAAGTCTTCTCTGTTTTAGGACATTCCATTGTAAAATGACAGATTCTTAAGTCTCCAAGGCACTCAGTTGTCAGCCTAGTCTTATCTTAGAGAACAGAAACAGTGTTTTTGTGAAAGGATATACTATGTAACAGTGAGAGTGATTCTCATATCTTTTGCCAAGTACAGTTATTTTCAGGCTTACTACATACTACTGCAAATTATGATGGAATTGTGATTTGTTATTTGATCACCATGGATCAGATTTCAAAGCATTTCCCGTACTTAAAAAATACAGAAAAAGCAAGGTATCTTCATCATAGTTAATATTTTGGAGATTAAACTTAGTGTGTACATTCATTAAGTGAGTTATCTTTATATTCTGAAGAAATGTAGTAGTAATTATAATGTCATTCTTGAGAAATTTTACATTTGTGAGGGAGTAGCATCCTTTTTAATTGGGTTTTTTATTTAAATTGAAATAAGTCATAGTGATATTGGTATGGTTGCTCTCTGGTACATAAAAGAAAATAATTTTTATGTTAAGATTCAGATCCAGTTCAGGAACTTACCTATAATATACAAAGCCAGTATGATGCAATCAAGGTGGCAGAAACTGTCTGTCCCTTCCGTATGACATGTTGCTGTCCTGTCAGAGTTAGGCTGCCCT
This sequence comes from Carlito syrichta, assembly GCF_000164805.1. Taxonomy (NCBI): domain Eukaryota; kingdom Metazoa; phylum Chordata; class Mammalia; order Primates; family Tarsiidae; genus Carlito; species Carlito syrichta. Next base: position 3,285 of record NW_006972454.1, on the reverse strand, counting down.
CATATTGTGTGACAGCAGTATCATGATACGGGAACACAAGTCTGCTCTTTGTACACCAAATTCACGGAATAAGTAAATTAATTTACAGGATCGTGGTGTTATTATTATTTTCTTTTATGCTTTCTGTTATTTTTTGTTTTAATTACCAGAATGATATAAAAATAGTCATTTTTTCCTGTAGAAATATTTAAAGTGACAATTAAGACTTTAGATTATTAGGTAGTTATGTACACCTGCTAGAACTGTTTCACCTGTGGGTAAATAATAAATGATATGAAAGAAATAGAATGCCATGAAGTGTAATTATTCATTTTAATTCCTAATATGTAATGTGGATTTTAAATATGTAAAATCTTATGATGATGTCTTTGCAATTGTTCTTATGTGTCACCTTTATATTCACCATTGTCTTTTTGTGGAATTCCTGTAGGAGTGCCACAGAATAAACTCTCAGTCACTTCCTTAGACAACATCATTGGTAAGTTGCTTTTTCTCCTTCTAACTCTCATGTTAGGTATTCTTTATGAAGGGCAAAATTAATCAAGTCCCTGACTTGCAATTATTCTAAAGTTAGAATTAATGCTTGACAAAACTAAAAGGTAGAGGCCTTCTTCCCTAAATAAATCATAAAGGTTATGCAATTTTTAAGAATAAAAGGACCTGAAGTCACATACATTTGCATCATAGTTGCTGGATTTAGAAAATGTTCATTCATGAGAGAGATTGTGATCAAAAGGAAAGAAATGCCATTTAGCATCTGGATTTTGGACCTGTAGTTCTAGCTGAGCTATACCATGCCTTCTCAAGACCTTCATGTCCTGGTCCCTCAGATTGGGGTGAAATCCTGCTTTTCTCTCTTCTTCTGAAACTCCTAATTCTAAATTCAACTTAAGTGTTGCTTCCTTTCATCTCTCCAAACTGATTTAAATGTTCTTCTTTTGTGGTTTCTAATAGTTGTCAGTTTTATGGTAATTATGGTTTTACTTCTGTCTCCTCCAATACATTATAAGCACTACAAGGGAGGGACAGTGTTTGATTCACTTTTGTATTTTCCAGAACTCAGTGCAGGGTCTTGTGCATTCTCAATTTGTAGCAAATATTTATTGAAGAAATAAAGTAACTGAACAACATTAGATACAATTATTTAAGCCTTTTGGCAGGATTTTCTTATTTGTATATTGAGAATTTTTACATAAAAAATACTTTTTTGTAGATAAAATATTCAAAGTTATTTAGTTATAATGAGGTTGTTATTAAAGAAGGAATGAGGATTTGTTATTTAAAATTTTGTCAATTGAAAGAGTTGAAATGGTAAGACTTTGTAAATAAGCCAAGCAAAATTAACATCTAGGTCTCTTAAAATTGTGGCTGTAGTTTATAAAGAATTTTATCTATTATAAATTATTCTTCCATAATGTAATTGAATATGGAAATTATTTGGTCTTTTTTTGTTGAAATGCTAGACAGGTGATATTCTAGGAAAGCATTGCCTTATTAATCATAGTAATCAGATCATATTTCTTGGGTGGTTAATACTATATGAAGTGCTGTGTTAAATCCTCTATGTATCACCTCACCTGCTTACTACTATGCTAAGTGCTCTGTTAAATACTCCACATATTACCTCACCAGGACCCTGAAGGTAATATTATCTTAATACATATGGAAACTGAGGCCCAGAGAGATTCAAGAACGTGCCTCAAACCACACAGCCAGACAGTGGAAGAGCCAAAATGTGATCCCTGGCTCCAGAGTCTGCTCCTTGGCGGTGGCCTCCAATCCTGGTGGCTCCACTGTCATCTTGAGCAAGACCCCACTCTCCTAGAATTGAATTTTGCCAGTTATAAAATCCCTTTGCTCCATGACACTATGTACCTTTATAAAATTCTTTCTCTTCACCATCTACTCCACCAGTAAATCCAAATGAGGAAATATTAATGCATACTTCATGAAACATTCACTTTATCAATAGCACAATTTTTTGAGTTAGTTGACCTTGTCTGTTCTTAATGTGAAATATTAAAGTGAAAAGAATTAGAAACACACACACACACACAAACACACACACACACACACACACACACACACACGAAGAAAATTAATCAGTAATATGAAGCCCATAGGAGCCTGAAATCTTTTGCTGTTTAGGTATCTAAATGATGTATATTATAGTATTTAAGAGACAAATAAATGCAGATTGTATAGCAGTTTTTGACAGTTTAGTTGATTTATTCAAGTGTTAATTAAATAAATCTCTGAACTTGGAAGCATAAGTGAAAATTTGTAATTAAGCTGTTAATTTGAAATTTGCTGTGTACTTAGTGATAATTGAAAGCAATTCAGTTGAATACAGAGGCTGATTTCTATCCATTGGCTAAAGGCTGATGCTTATTAAAGCCAAATCTGCCCTATTTTATGAATTGCCTCTTATGGAAAATACTTGAAGAAAATTGTACTGTTCCCAGGAGTGAACTCCAAGTTGATAGGATTGGTATATGTGGTAGTTACCTGTTGAGCTTGCCATCTTTCACTATCAAAGTTAGGCAGAGAGATTGATATCTTATGGCTATCCTTGAGGGATTCTTTAATTGGATTAAGTGATGGCCATTATAAGCATACATTTTATGAATACAAAGATAAAATTATTATGAAAACAACATCATAGTCTCAAAAGGTTATATTCATAGCCCTATCATCCACTCTTAGTTATTGTTTACATTTTTTCTTTAACAGTATATATGTGTTTATGTAAGCATATGTAGATGCGTGCACATTCACATACATTCTCTGTAAAGTATTTTTGTCAAGTTAATCCCAATATTCATAGTGGCTTATAACAAGGAAGTTTCTATACACTTTTTAGTAAACAGTCTTGATTTTGTTATGCTTTTTACATTTACATTTTGTTAAATTGGCTTTAAGTGGAGTCGTCCTTCTATTTTGAGACTTGATAACCTAAGTTTGAATGGTACATTTTGAGAATAATGCCATTTAAGACCTAACTATCTCCCGCGTTTTGGGAGGCTGAAGATGAGTGGATTGCCTGAGCCAGCGGGTTCGAGACCCACCTGGGCAATTTGGTGAGACCTCATCTCTACAATAAATAAAAAAAAATTAGCCGAGTGTGGTAGCTCATGCCTGAAGTTCCGGCTACTTGGAAGGCTGAGGTGGAAAGATCGCCAGAGTCCCAGCAGGTCGAGGCTGCGGTGGCCGGGAGCGGCCACTGCACTCCAGTCTGTGCGACAGAGTGAGACTCCAACTCAAAATAAAAAAAAAAAAGAAAGA
>NW_006972453.1:0-682 GCF_000164805.1 Carlito syrichta | reverse complement strand
GTAACCATGAATCATGTTTTTAATGTAGGAATATGGGTAGTGGGAGTCCTCAAATACAGGAAACTGGACTGCCTATTGCTAAGAAAGAATAAGGAATCTGGGTTACACGTGTCATCAGTCCCCAAAAAACTTAGGGCCTCTTTCTAAGGGCTAAACACGAATCAGGGTTTTTAAAGAATGAATCTGTGGAAATGGGGTCTTTATATACAAGCAATTCTTACACTGCCTTTTGCTAAGAAAGAACAAGGAATCTGTGTTACACGTCTTCTACATCTCAAAAGAACAACAGGGCCTCTTGCTAAGGGCCAAATAAGAATAAGTTATTCAAAGGAGGAATGTGGGTAATATTCTTCATAACAGGAAACTTTGTGGCCTCTTGCTAAGGAAAAATAACTAATTTGTTTTACACTGTTCCTCAATCACAAAATCTACATGGCGTCTTGCTAAGGGCTAAACAAGTATCAGATTTCAAAACAAGAATATAGGGAAAGGTAGTCTTCATATACAGAACACTACATGGTCTCCAGCGAAGGAAGAATAAGGAATCTGTGTTACACGAGTCCTCAATCTGAAAAATTTCTCAGGACGTCTTGCTGTTGGACAAACAAGAATCAGGGATTCGAGCTCCCCTCATCTTTTGGAGCTATTTAGCATGTGGATATTAGGAATCATTCAATTCGGG
>NW_006972452.1:0-782 GCF_000164805.1 Carlito syrichta | reverse complement strand
TCCTGGTTGAGCCTGAGTGAAGGTAGGCTGCAGATGGGCTTCTGCTCTGTGTGGCTACTGCCATTTAGCCCAGTTCTGTATCATTGACTAAATTAGAGTAGGAACTAGATCAGGCCAAATAGATCAGAAGTGAGAAAGCAGGAGACTCTGTGTGGCTTCTTCCTATTTGTAACTCATAAGAAATGTACAAATTCCATTTCCTTTCCCAGAGGTAACTACTGTTAGATTTGGAATTCATTCTTCTAGACCATTTTTGATGTATCTAAGTACACATAAAAATACATAGTAGAGTTTTGGTTTTCTTCAGGGCACATGGGCTCGTATTATTGTATTTATATATTATGTATTATTTTACTTTTATAATTCTTCTTACATTCTGTTTATTTTCTTACCAGCATACAATTAGTAATACTTCTCTCTTTAATAATTTTATGTAATATTCCATGTCCATAATTATAGGTGTAACAATGTACTCAGTCAGTTTCCATTTGGCATAGATGTTTTTCTCTTTTCTCTTTTAGAAACAACACCATAGTGAATATATTTGTGTACCACATATGTGTGAGAATTTTTGCATTATAGATACTTAGAAGTGGAATTGCTAGTTGTAAGGATATGTGTATTTATGCTTTTGATACATGCTGCCAATTGTTCTTGAGAAACTTATATTAACTTACACCCATATTTGTAGCAGCGTCTGAGAGTTGAATATGTTCCAGTGGGAGCTGAAAGGAAGAGAATTGTGGATAAATTGTGTATACAGTCACAGAAGAAGAAGAGTC
>NW_006972451.1:0-713 GCF_000164805.1 Carlito syrichta | reverse complement strand
ACTTACACCCATATTTGTAGCAGCGTCTGAGAGTTGAATATGTTCCAGTGGGAGCTGAAAGGAAGAGAATTGTGGATAAATTGTGTATACAGTCACAGAAGAAGAGTCTCATAGGTATGTTGAGGAAAGAAAAAGTAAATAATCTGGTGTGGAGCATAGGAAGCAGAAGGGTATCCTGAAAGTGAGTCCAGAAAGTTAGGTTGGATCAGATAACAAAGTATTTTCTAATGTGTTTTTTAGAGCTTTAAATTTGAATAGACAATGAAAACCTTTCTATAGAGCTTACACAGGCACTTTACTTCAAGATGGTTATAATTGTGAAGGCTAGGGTTTTGAGGATGGGAGATGGGCTATGGAACTGTTACAAGGATCTTGTGCATAAGGAAGAATTTAATGAGGGTAGTGGCATTAGAAGAAAGGCATTAGACTTGAGGAGCATTCCAGGGTTAAAATTTGTTTACAATACTTGGTTGAATGTTGTGGCTATCTGGGTGGATGGATGGTGTCACTTAGAAAGATAACAAAAATAGGAAGAAAATTAGGTTTTATTTGTAAAATAAGGAAAAAATGAAGAAAATTTGTCAAAAATAAAAGTTACTTTCCACTATTTACGTATTTCATTAGTTATGTCCAAATTTTTATGGTAAAATATGCATACTATCAAGTTTAACCATTATTAATTATATACTTTAGTGGCAATGAGCACATCACAT
>NW_006972450.1:0-976 GCF_000164805.1 Carlito syrichta | reverse complement strand
CATTGGTGAGGGCAGGCCACAGCCAGAAGGATCATCTCCGGCCCAGAGTTAAAGACCAGGCAAGAAGACCAGGATGATGCCCAAATGGAAAGCCTGTGATCACAACACTTTTTGGAGGCCTGGACTGAGAGGATAGCCCGAGTCAGGCAGTTTCAGAGCAGCCTGGGCAACCTAATGAGGAAATAAAAAACAGGATAGAAGGAAAGAAAGAAAGAGGGAAAGAAAGAAAGAAAGAAAGAAAGAAAGAAAGAAAGAAAGAAAGAAAGAAAGAAAGAAAGAAAGAAAGAAAGAAAGAAAGAGAAAGGAAGGAAAGAAGGAAGGAAGGAAAAAGGAAGGAAGGAAGAAAGAAAGAAAGAAAGAAAGAAAGAAAGAAAGAAAGAAAGAAAGAAAGAAAGAAAGAAAGAAAAGAAAGAAAGAAATCCATTTCCAGAAAATCTTCTGGCCTCAGGTCTTCCCCACCTGACTCCCCCACATGTGATGGTCCACCAACTCAACAGCCTACAGCCCCACATCCCCCCAAATGGCTGAACCCCCTTTGGTGTAGGATTTCCTGAGCCTCCCCAGCCAGGTTCCTACCGGATTTCTTCTCTGAGATGAGAAATGTGCCATAGGCAGGCCAACCCTCTGACTCGGCAATGAGGACCTTCCAAAAGAATGGCCACGGATATATCCCTCACCTGGGGACATTTCTTTCCCCACAGTCCCATTTTTCCTGGCTCTGAAGAAAGTCGCCCTGTGAACACACCACATGCAGTTGAGAATCTGTGTAAGATTCTGATGTTTTTGGAGACAGGGTCTAGCTCTACAGCACAGGCTGGGACCCGGGGAAACAACGGTCATTCACTGCCAGCCTCAAAACCGTGGGCTCTGGCGATTCTCCTGTCTCAACCTCCAGAGTGGCTGGCATGATGGGCACCTCGACCCCAGACACCCTGTTTGGATGGGTGCAGAGATGGGGTCATTTTGTGTGGCCTGG
>NW_006972449.1:0-685 GCF_000164805.1 Carlito syrichta | reverse complement strand
CCAATGTTCTTGTTCAAATGAGGGGCATGGAGAATAAAAATGCTCTGGATGGGATTTTGTAATTTAGCTAGGAGATCTCTAGATCTAAAGCTTCTTTGATCTGAAAATGATGGTAACAAAACCCCAAAATAGAACCACTTTGCTACTTGTTTCCTTTTACCATCTGCCAAGATAGTCCTTTTTAGCTCTCCAGGTCTTAGAGTCAGCTGCCTTAAAATAATAAAATAAAATAAAATAAAAGTCCTTTTTAGCTCTCCAGGTCTTAGAGTCAGCTGCCTTAAAATAATAAAATAAAATAAAATTTAAATCTGGTCCTGCATTTATTTGGGAGTGAGAAAGAAAAACGCTTTAAATATATAGCTAGTTGCTGCTAGAGTGACATATAGGGCAATGTTGACTAAAGTGTTTGAGGAATGAACTGCTCTGGGAAAGTGAATTTTAGGATAATACAGGATTAATCAGAACCTGATTTTTTTTAACATTTATAATTGAAACAGTTTCTGAAATATACTTTTTGGCTTCCTTGCCTTACTGAGATGATTGTGTTGATCCTGATTTAATATTGCCTTATCACACATATCCTGTAGATGCAGGGGGCATTGTTAACAGGGATTGTCTGAGAGTATAGATAGGAATTGGGGGAATGGGGATGAAATAGCCAAAAAAGCGTTCATGACAGAGGTAG
>NW_006972448.1:0-659 GCF_000164805.1 Carlito syrichta | reverse complement strand
TCAAACCCCACACCTCCCTTTCCCCGCAAATGACAGGGACACCCAGAAGAGAAATCTGGCATTCAAGGACAAAGCAGGGTATCTCTGAGAACCCAACTTAACCTAGGAGATGCTGGGACTTCCATCAGCCTGGAGAGTCTTTTCTGGGAGTAGATAGCAGGCAGCTGCTCTTTTCTAAGCTCCAGGTCTCTCTCTGTTGCTGCCTGGACTTCCCTTCTTTCACGGGCCTTTCCCACTCGGCTCCAAACACTTGTCTTGAGACCTGAGATTTCGGATCTAAGTGTCTCACCTGCCTTTGTCCACTCTCTACAATCCCTCTCTCCAGAGCCTGCCACCCAGCTGACCTGCTCCAAAAGTGCAGGCTTGAGGGAGAAGACTTTGGAGGCCAGGAGATGGGAGGATGGCCACCTTCCCAGTGAGAGTGTGAGTTACATGCAATTACTGGCTTGACCTGACTCCTTCTCATCCTTGTTTGTGCCTGGAAACTTACTCAGGCACTGCCTCTCTCTGCATATGAAGGGAATTGGAATAGGAGAAACTCCTTATCAGGCTGCTGAAAGGAAACGCTGACTGCAGGTATACATCCAGCTGTATGTTCATCCCTGTGGAGGATCCTTTCTCATTCTGCACCTTCTGAAATCAAAAACACCTGTGGCCCC
>NW_006972447.1:0-794 GCF_000164805.1 Carlito syrichta | reverse complement strand
CCTGCAGGTTTAACTAATCTGCAGCAGGGAAGCGTTGTGGGGCAGTGGGTATTCTGCTAGTAGCCCCTCTCTCCTGGTAGTCAGATGAGGTAAGTCAACTGATTTCCCCAGTGAGATGTGTTTTCTATTGGGCTTGTGCTTTCAATTATCCAGATGAAGAAAAATTCCATTGTGGGGGCTCCTTTCCACATCTTGATTTTCTTCCTCATTCCCAGCTCCTGGCACTTCCTCTTCCCTAACAGCTACTGGGGACCAGCGATTCTGATCTTTCTGCTTAGTGGAGTGTGTGTGTGTGTGTGTGTGTGTGTGTGTGTGTGTTTCTTGGCAGCTATAGCAGCAGGCCAGGATGGTACAGCAGTCATGGACTGCCAGATAAATGCCCTTTATCTGATAGGTTTGCTTCAAACCATCAGACTGCATCACTCGACAATCCGGCAGCCTCCAGCTGATGGATTTGCAGAAGTGCTCAAGGATAATTGGCATCTTAATGGGAAAATGCCATGTTCCCAAGTGTCAGAATAGCAATAAGATACCCCAAGGGCCATTAACACAGTTCTTGGGTAATTAAAGTTGCTCACCCATCAGTCTTGGTCTCAGAACCCATCCCATGCTTGCAGCAGGGCTTCTGGGGGTGCCCAATTCTCACAAACCACTAAATTGAAACTCTAATGATCAAATAGCTTTTCCCATTCAAACACACACATGCAAAAGGCAGTGAGAAGCAGTTGTACCTCTGTCTGTCACTGCCTTTCTTCTGTCTTTTCTTCCACCAGGGCTGGGATCAGGAGAGAACT
>NW_006972446.1:0-710 GCF_000164805.1 Carlito syrichta | reverse complement strand
CGGGTGAGGGTTGTGTCCCTGGACTTTCTTGACTGAAGGTCATCGCTGCCAAGTTGGAGGACCGGATTGCCTGGGGCACATTACTCACCTCGGAGAGAAGAGCCGTCAGGAACCCAGCCAGGGGTCCTCGGGAAACCCTGCACCAAAGTGGGGAAGCCATTGGGGGAGTTTAGGCAGAAATGTGCTGAGCTTTGGGGACACTCATATGTGGGGGTTTGGGGGGGAAGGACTGAGCAGAAGATTTGCAAGAAAATGCATTTCTTCCTTCCTTCCTTCCTTCCTTCCTTCCTTCCTTCCTCCCTTCCTTCCTTCCTTCCTTTCTTTCTCTTTCTTTGTTTTCCTCTCTGTCTCTTTTGTTTCCACACTAGGTAGCCCTGGCTGCACTCACACCTCCCAACTCGGGCCTTCCTATCGTCCTCAGTTTCCCAAACTGCTGCGACCACAGTCTTTCCATTTGGTCAACACCCTGGTCTTCCTGCCTGGTCTTGAAATCTGGCCCTGAGGTGATCCTCGCATCAAGGTCTGCCCTCACCCAAGGTTTTCTTGGTTTTACTTGGTGTCTTGTTGGGGGATTGCTATGGTGTCCAGCCTAGTCTCAAACATCGGCATCTGGCCATCCTCCCATCTCACTCTACCAAAGCCAGGGGACAGGCATGAGTTGCTCGAATGGTCACTAGAGGGTATGAGAGTAATATCCTCCCTTTCCCTGA
>NW_006972445.1:0-747 GCF_000164805.1 Carlito syrichta | reverse complement strand
ATATGTGCTTTCAGGTCATCTGGCTGGTCTTGGGAAGAACAAATTGAGCTGGGGGGAGGGACGGATGGGAAGGAGTTTGGTCGGAGGTCTCCAAGGGAACCCAGGCGAGAAGCGTCCCTCTGGGAGGGACTGGAAATGGCAACTGCATTTAAGATGCAAAATCAGCAGGTCCAGGAGAGAAAGATGTAGGGGGGTGGGAGGCAGGAAAGCATCTAAGATACAGAGGGCCCTAGAAAAGGGTCCTCTTTGGAGGATGTGGTCACTCACTTGTCTGCTGTGCCAATTAGAGACCCAAGTGAGGATGTTCAGTGTAGACGTATTATATCCAGGATCAAGGGAGCCTGTGACGTGACTGAAATGCTTCTTTTGTCCCAAACATCTGCAGCAGATTTGGGGTTCTATCAGGGACCCATACCGTCTTATATGGAATTGTAGTAGCAAAATTTCCACATATTTGGTGACATAAATATGATGTTTGCTACTTGATATTGTTATAATATTTACAGTTTTATCACCTTTGGATTTCCAGATTTGCTTATCCCTCCTGTTACACCTAAAAGTCAACACAAACAACTTCCTTAACATAGGACGGAATTGTCTAGGGGACGGGGAGAGGGGACATGGTGGAAGAAAAAGTGTTTGGGGAATCAAGCAGGGCGAGTTGCTATTGTTGCTTAGATTGCCAGCAGTTCATTAGCTTTGCCCCCTCAGATTAGCAGTAATTAAAATGTGAAATCAGACCAGTGC
>NW_006972444.1:0-1728 GCF_000164805.1 Carlito syrichta | reverse complement strand
TTCAGGTTTAATATAAACAATGAGGAGTCAGTAAAGTAGTTTAATCCAGGGAGTGACCTGTCCCACCTGAACAAGGAGGGTCTCTCCGAATGCCTTGAGGGAGAGGCTTATATCACTAAACTGAGTCAAATATGCAAACTTCTGAAGTCAATGTATGTATTTTACAAATTTTGTCAAAGTTCTGCCTTTTAACATGCCGTGGGTCATTTATTTTTCTTAAAAAATTGTCACTTTTCACTACTCTCCTGAACAGTCATTACATGCCATTCAAACCAGCTCAGCTGGCCCCTTCTCTGTGATGGCTTCCCTAATGGCACATGTGGGCAGGCAGATTTTTCTAAAATGCACTGTGGGGGAGCTAACAGTTTTAAAAATATATGTGTGTATGCCTGCATAGCACATGAACCAAGACTGTTTCTGGGAGTAAGAAATCACAGTAAAATCATGATTTCACATGGAGAAATCAGTGTCTTAAAATCAGACCATGGACATGTAAACAGAGACAGTGACTCAGTTCTCTATGACATAGGTTGGTGTGTGTTCTTTGACCAGCAAGGGTTTACTGGGGGACTGCCCTGTAGTCTCTACCCACCTGCTCAGACATTTTGGTCTTTCATTCAACAGAGTCTGGGACCTTGGGTCTTGGCAGCTGTGTCCTCTCTAGCCTGTCAGAGTCTCCAGAGCAAAGGTTTTGTTTGGTCTCAGGAGATGCTTCCTCTCAGGGCCCTCCCAAGGGAAAAACTCACCCTCATCCTCCTCAGTCTGCAGTGTGAGATGGGCTCCAGACCCAGGGCTTGGTGAGGGGGCTGGGCAGTCAATGGATGGAAACACATTTGCATGAGCAGAGCCTCCTCTGCAGAGGGTGGGAAGAAAAGGAGAACTGGGGCAGGCCACCCTCACTGTGGGACCAGGGGCTGTGTTCATCATAGTCAGGATTCCTCTCCTCCTCCTGCTCCACTCTCACTTCTTGGATAGTAACAGGCCTCAGAGACCCAGCACAGCCCAAAGACTGATTCTGGATTTTTGGCAAAGATCCTGAGAAATCTGGTCCCCGCCCCATCACCCATGAGTGTCTGTGTTTCCAGGTTCCTTCTCCCAGCCTGTGCTGACTCAGTCATTTTATATCTCAGCATCTCCTGGAAAATCAGCCAGACTCACCGACACCCTGAGCTGTGGCTTCAGTGTTGGTGGCTATAGCATATACTGGTTCCAGCAGAAGCCAGTGAGTTCTCCCATGTTTCTCCTGAGATCCTATTCAGATTCTAGTAAGCACCAGGGCTCTGGGGTCCCCAGCCACTTCTTTGGATCCAAAGATGCCTCGGCAGTGCAGGCATTCTGTACATCTCTCGGCCCCAGTCTGAGAATGAGGCTGGTTATTACTGTATGATTTGGGACAGTAGTTCTTCTCACAATGACACATGTAGATTGGGAAGTGGGACAAAACCCTTCCTATGCTCTCTCTTGACTATAATCCGGATTCAAGTTTTAATATAACTTGCCTATATACAAACTATATTTAGAAGCACTTTCCGGTTCTAAAATCTCAACTTTTCACCCAATGTTTCTGAATATCAAAATATCAAAAACATAACAAAACAAACAAGCACAAAATAAAACTTTATGCTTAAAGTGAAATGTTATCTGGTTATCCATGTGTGCTAAAACCAGAGTATGTGAAGCTGGTCTTTTTCCCCTTGATAGACATAAAATGAGCCTTTTCTAGCAGCA
>NW_006972443.1:0-720 GCF_000164805.1 Carlito syrichta | reverse complement strand
TAAAAAGCTCTAGGGAAAATGGGTCTATGAATGTATTCCTGCTTTGGCTCTCTCGTGATGCCCTCTCAGCACAACAACCAGAGTCTCTACAAGGGTTCCTCAAGGTCAATATGAAAGCAATATGGAAGTGTGGAATCTCAAACCTCCAAAACACAAGGGACAAAGTTGCTCCATTTGGTCTCACAGCAGGAACCACAGAGCAGCTGGAATTCCTAAGTCAACATCTTTTGTGGTTGTATACTCTTCTGACCTCTTGGGTAGTCCTAACCAGATAATAGCAATCTTATGTGACCTTAGTTCTAGGAACAAATTCTATCAGAAGATGAAATTGGTGAGATTAACATAAAACCCTAACATCTTGGACGAAATTATCAAGAGTCAAAATCAATTGGTGACAGAGTAGTTTGAGATATAAGATGAAAAAGTCACTTTTGTGAATTGTAGAGAGAAAGCTGTTTGGGAGAACTCTGGTTAATAGAAAGTGTATTATTTTTCCCAATCGTATTGGTAATGCTGGCACATAAATCAAAATCTTGTTCTGGCTGCAGAGAGAAGCTTGGGAGAGAGGGGTGCCCTAAAAGACAATTTGGGATATTAGTGAGGAACAGCGTAGTGGTAGTCACCCAAATCTTTATCCTTTGTTTTTGTTTTTTGGGTTTTTTTTTTTTGTCTTTTCTTTTCTCTGTAATTTTTTGTCTTTTCTTTTCTCTGTATTTTTAA
>NW_006972441.1:0-4770 GCF_000164805.1 Carlito syrichta | reverse complement strand
TGTTTACATTTGAGGCATGTTATAAATACAGGAAGTCTAGACCAAATACTCTGACTAGGTCTTTACCCTCTGGCCCCTTGGCCACCCTGCCTCCTGATGTAGAGAAACCTTGTCTGCATTCCAGTTACTCCACTCTCCTCTTAATTTGCTTGGGCCACAGAGTCAGGGAGTCTGTCCCACTGGTTTGGGGAACAGTGTGCATAGTGGTGCATGTATGTATTATCTCCTCAACTAATCTTACTTAAACACGAGGCTACGGTTTTCTATGCCCTTCCTACCACCCCAATTCAGTGGTCAACCAGTTTTGATGGATGGACTAACTTTCAAGCTGCATACCAGAGCTACTCAACATCAGAGGGGAAACATGACAGCTTATGTGAAATTACACAGTTTATAAGCTGTTGTCAGTTTGAAAAAGAAATTTTCACAGAGGCAAAAAGCCTGCTTTTTCTTCTCACAATTTCTTATTTCACCCTTCTAACCCAGCAGGCAGCAAAGATAGAGTCGTCTGCTCAGGCTTTCCAAGGTGAGCCAAGGTAAAGAGCTTAATATGGTCACTGCAGGCATTGCTTTTCTGGGCTCTGGACCATTCTCAGAAATGCTAATTAACCAGGACTCAACCCTTCATAGATCTCAGTGAAGGAGACCTCTTTAGTACCAAAAAGGAAAAACAAATCATTTAGAAAAACTTCATGTCTTAGGCTTTCAATAATGGGAAATTGTTTCAATTGTTCAAGGCTAAAAATCAAAAGATGAACAAATGTTATCGAAGAGTACTGGGAAAAAGTTACAGCCGGGAAGTAACCCTGTCACCATATTCCCTCCCCAGCTCACCTTCAGGTCTGTGGTAGATTTCTTGTGCTCTCAAACACATTCTTTTTCTTGGAAACCTTTGCCCTCTCTGGGAATGACTTCCAGCGGTCAACATTTGGTCTTTGGTTGAGAATTTAAACACAAATCCCAGCCTTTCTTTTCCTGCACCATTGGATATATCTAAGTAACCCAAAAGTCACACCAAGGACAAAGCCACAAACATTCTACTCGAGGAAACAAAATAATACCCTGGAGGTGAAAGATGAGGTGTCCATGGATTTCTTCCCAGTGAGTCTGGCTTTCCCTTTGGGGTGCCACCACCAGCTTGGCTGTGTACAAGGTAGATCCAAAAGACCTATTAGAAGGGTTACAGGAGCTGCTTGGTATCAGAAACACCTAGATAATTCTGCCACTTCCCTGTACAAAAGCCTCTGCTGTCCATCTACAGGATGAATCCAGATTCTTTGTGGGCAATAGATCCCATCACAATTGGCTTCCCCTCACTCTTTCCTGATCCATCTTTTGAGGCTTTCACTCAAAACATCTAACCTTCCACTCATCCCCTGACAACTCAACCTTCCTCTCTCCACTCTTTACACTTTAACAGACCTTTTGCTTTTCTTTTCACCTTCATACTATTTTTCTCTTTGTAGAATGTCTTTCCTTTTTTTCCTTTTCTACCCATAAAAATAGTATTTGTAAGCTAATCCCTGTCTCAAAAATCACCTTCTGGGAATTTCCCTAGATCTCATCATAGTTAGAACGAATTCCTCCTTGCTTGGTGTTACCAGGGGACCCTAAGGACCCTCCTGATGATGTATGTTGCTTTCTCTAATGAACCCCTGACTTACTCAGGGGGCAAGATAGACAGGGGGCCTATTCCATTGCTATCATCCCAGGGCCTAACACAAATATATGCACTAATGAGTGCTAAAAAAGTTTGTTCTAATTGAATTGCTTAGGAAAATAACAGCTAACAGTTAGCTGGGGCAGAAGACAGTTGATATGAACTGCAGAAGAATTTAGGAATAAAAATGTTTGGGTTGGCTGGGGGCAGTGCCTTACACCTGCAATCCCAGCAATGTGAGAGAATTGCCTGAGCACAGGAGTTTGAGACCAGCCTGGGTAACATAGCAAGACCCTGCTTCTACAAAAATAAAAATAAATTAGCCAGATGTGGTTGCACATACCTGTAGTTCCAGCTACTTGAGGGACTGAGGTAGAAGGATCACCTGAGCCCAAGAGGTCAAGGCTGTGAAGAGTCATGATCATGCTACTGTACTCCAGCCTGGAGACAGAGTGAGACTCCAACTCAAAAACTAGAAAAAATGTTTGGGTCTAAATCCCAGCTTCATCTCTTACAAACTGTGTGACCTTGGACAACTCTCAATTCTTGACATCTCTAGGCCCGAGTTTCCTCATCTGAAAAAATGTGCTGTATTTATACATCTACCTAACAATATCTATTTCACACAGTTGTTTTGAGAGCTAAGTGAAATCATATGGCACAGAACCTGGCACTTAGGAAGAATTCAGTTCGTGTTGCTTTTCCCCTCTTGCACCTCATGCCTCTCCTATTCTTCCTTCTCTTCCTTTTCACTATTCTGCCACTTCTATAACTCATACTATTATTGCCCTAATCCCATAAGGGAAAGGTCAGTTGTGGAGGGTAAAGCCTTCTGCTTTACCTCTCCCACAAGTGGGCTCCCATATCTGAACTACGTCTTAGAAAGAATTTATCTTCTTACAGAGAGTTCTTAAGCTGTGCCCTTGATGTCTTGATAGAGTAGAGAGAAACCTGGGAAAACATTTTTTCACAGCTTGGAACAGTGTACAGAGAATTTGTTTTGAGTTCACTCCTCTTTTGCTTTGGGGAAAACTATCTCACTGTTCTTTGAGACATACAAATGCAAAGTGGATATCCACCCATTGTTTTGACAGAAACCATGAGGTTACCAATAATCAGAAGACCCATATTTAATCCTAGAAGTCAGAGTTTGTGTTTGGTAAGTAAGTTCTTGTATTACTGAGTTGAGCTTCTTCCTGTAGACTTTGCTGCAGTTTTTTGGTGGAAAGGAAAAAAGACACATGTTCTAACCCTTGCAGGAGAGAGTTTGGAGACACTGGCTGAGGAAAAACTTGTCCTAGATAGTGTAAGAATGGGATTGAGTGAATTGCTTTACTTTGCTTAATTATCATCAGTGACAGGAAATGAGAATGATGGGGAAATAAGTTTCAAGGATCAGTTTTCATAGACCCTGTCACACTCTGGGAAAGGCAATGCCTCTTCTCTGCCTAGGTGACAAGATAAAGTGTGGCCAAGAGTTGGGATGTGGATCTTTATACCCATCTCTGTGCAAAACCAGCTCCCCTCTGGTTCCCCCAGAAGCTACTGGGCAAGAAGACCCAGCTCTCCAGGTCCCTTGTCACTGACACTCCCAGAAGTCCCACCACTGTCAGAGGAAACAAAGACCTGGTAGCTGTCACATGGAGAACAGATGGACTTGTGGGCACACCTCTTAAGGACTACAGAAATGGTGGGAAAGAAAGGCAACATTTTGGGGGAAACATTCCGTGAGGTCAAAGACTTGAATGATTAGAGGCTTGAGCTCTTGCAGTTTGAATATTAAAATTATTGTGATCTCATATTACTATCCCCAACTCCAGATCTCATATTACTATCCCCAAGCCTGTGGCCCTTTATTTTTTAGAGTTGTGGGGTCCAAGTGAGGGTTTGCAATATAAGTAGGATACATGTGGGTAAAGTTTGGGCTTCTAACTGACCTTCTTTTCCTCTGGTAGTGGACAAGGTACCCAGTATATTGCCACATCCCCCCTCCCTTTTCCCTCTTTCCATCCACTGGCTGTCTTAGAAAGAATTTAGACTCCTGATCTTACCCTTATGCTAATGTGACTAGTGTTCAGGGCCTGCTTATGAGAAAGAATATTCAGTATTCAGTTCTTTGTTTCTGTTATAGTTCACTTAATTTGATCCAACTCCATCCAAGTTGCTGTGAAGGCCATGTTTGTATTCTTCTTTATGACTGCATAATATTCTGTTGTGTATAAGTACCACATTTTTTTTTATCCAGTCCACTTTTGGTGGGCAGCTGGGTTGGTTCTGTGTCTTGCTATTGTGATTAGTTTGGCAATAAGCATGTGTGTGCAGGTGACATTTTTGTAAAGTGATTCATGTTCCTCTGGGTATACTCCCAGGAAGACAGAGCGCTGGATCTTACAGAAGCTCAATGTTTAGTTCTTTGAGAAATCATCACACCATTTTCCATAGAGGTCGGGAATAGTTTGCATTTCCACCCAATAGTGTAGAAGCATCAGTTCTTTTTTTACAGCCATGTGTGGCACATTTTTATAATAGAAATGAAAATGAATTGTTTTAAATTTATCATTTTTAAAAATTTAAAGTTTGAATTTGAGTTAGGGAATAGTGTAACATAGCAATTTTTTAAGTGAATGAATTCTGGAAGCTAGTATATTTCTATCTTGGCTTTTCTTTGTACTAGTTGCATGCTCACAGGAAGTTTATTTTTCCTCTTTTAAGTCTTTGGTTTTTCCATCTATAAAGCATCGATGTGTAGCAAACTACATTTCCCCAAAAGACAACAACACCAATATACTACATTCTACATGTTTTTCTCATGAAGTGACACTGACATTCCTTTATCAAGAGATGGGATCTATATACCTTCCCCTGAATCTGGGCTGAACTTTCACATTGCCTCAAACAAAAGATCGTGGCAGAAGTGGTGTGACTTCCAGTTAAGTAATGAAAGACAAGGGTTTCTACCTAGAACAAACGAATTCATTCTCTCTGTGTCTCTTTTTCTGTCCCAAACATCAGCCCACCTACCTATATCCCCAGCTGACAGGTAGCATTAACCACCAGACAAGTGAGTGAATGAGCCTTCAGATGATTACAGGACCCAATCTTCAAGTCCT
>NW_006972440.1:0-985 GCF_000164805.1 Carlito syrichta | reverse complement strand
CTCTGGTAGACTAACACCAATAAAATTTCAAATGTACAGGTTATCAGAAATAATATCATTTTTCTATATTGTTCACTTTTCAGAAACTGACAAAAAAATGTGTTCGAAGGTTTGATTTTTGGAGTGGTCAATGTGGTCTTTTTTTTTTTTTTTTGAGTTGGAGTCTCACTCTGTTGCCCAGATTGGAGTGCAGTGGCCGCTCCAGGCCACCGCAGCCTCGACCTGCTGGGCTCCGGCGATCCTTCTGCCTCAACCTTCCAAGTAGCCGGAATTATAGGCATGCGCTACCACGCCCAGTTGATTTTTTGATTTATTGTCGGTGACCTGCACTGACCAGGGAAGGGTTAGGACCGCACCGGTGAATCAGAACGGAGAGAAGAAAACTACTCGGAGGCAGCTCTTCTGGGAACAGTCTGGCCAAGACTGAAGCCGATTTTATTCAAACCTTTTCCAACTTATATACCATTTTCTATACCCTCCAGCAATGTGATAATCACTCACTGGGGGCATACAAGTTTCGTGCTTTACAAACTATGCATCACAAGACCACCACGAGATCTGCAATTTCCAAGCAAACAATTCAAATTCCATGATGCCTGCCGTGCTTACATCAAGGTCACAGGTGCACAATTTCAATACAAATCGTTCAAAGTGTTTTCCATAATGTTCAATGAATCATTCATATTATACTCTTTGCTCTATACCCTGATTAATACAAAAAACTTTCCTGAGTTAACTCTAGGTTCAATCCAAGTTCACTGATTCCCAATATTTTTAACAATTAATATTATCAACTTAACACTATACTATTAACCTATTACAATTTAACATAATGCCTTATAACTCAGTTAAAACTTATTCTTAAACTACAAAACTTTACTATAATTCATGTTTCATATGTCTAAACTTTAATTTTCATATGATCTAGTTATTGGACTTTAATACTATGCTATATCCTATTAAGCTAATACCTTATCGTTAATTT
>NW_006972439.1:0-490 GCF_000164805.1 Carlito syrichta | reverse complement strand
GGGAGCGCCCGAGGTCCCCGAGCGCAGGAGACAAAGGCGACGACCCTACGCTTGCGCCCACGCTGTTCCCAGCTTCCCATACCAGCCCCTGCCCCAGAAGAAGGCAGTGGTGGGAATCGACGGAGAGTTGCTCCCCACTCGGATTCGCGCATCCCCTCTCGGTTCCCTCTCCCCACCATGGACTCAGGACCACGCTGATCCCTCAGTCAGTGCTCCAGGAATGAAGACACTCCCAAAATGCCACCAGAGAGCCGGGTCGGGTGCTCACAGTCCCCCCACCCCGCCCCGCACGTGACCCCTGGCCGAGGCCTCACCTGCTAGGCGCATCAGGCGCCTCCGAGCCCGGGAGCACCGACATCCGTGCACACCTGGCTTGGTCGCGAGTACCGGGTAGGCTCTGTGCCCGGCCCTGCCCGAGAGCGGGAGCCGCTGCCACTGCCACAGCTCAGGTGTCGGGTTAGGGGCGGGAGGGGGGCTCCGCCCTGCGTGG
>NW_006972438.1:0-4030 GCF_000164805.1 Carlito syrichta | reverse complement strand
GGTGCGGTGGGTAGGAGCGGCCACTTTACTGCAGTCTGGGCAACAGAGGGAGACTCCAACTCAACAACAACAATAAAAGAATAATGAGATTATTCCTTTCATGAATGGATTCTCATAAACCTTACTTTAAGAGTCTGATCCAACATTTGAGATATTTTCCAACTATTATTACATTACTGGGAGACCTATATTGCCTTTTCAATAATAGTATAATGAGTCTATCCCTTCTCCATTGTTAGAACAGCAGTCTTAGTGGTCAGGAGCACTTTATAAGAAAAGTTTAGAGCTTTTCCTTTCTCCAGTTCTTGATTAGCATCAAGTCACCAGATGGAAGTGATGAGTCACAAACTCAAAAGAAAAGTCTGAGCAAGAAAATCTTTTAGTCTGAGGGATCATAAGGTAGTGAAGATAGCCAGTATATACTCTCTCAGAAACTTGTCTTTTGTCTCTATAGTGGGCAAGTTTGTTGTCTTCTCTAAGTATGGCAACCTGTGTAGTATCTCAGAGAGTGACAAGTCCAGATACTTTTGAGGAACTGTTCTGATTCTGAAGATAACTATAAGGAGGCACTTAGTCCAGGACAATTTAGTTTCTAGCTTTAATTTGGTAAAATGTTTTTAAGAGTTTGGTTCTTTTTTACCTTTCCTGAAGACATTGAATGTCAAGGCATATGAAAGTCCTAATGCAGTTGGAGTGTCTTTATTATCTCTTGTAAAACCTTTGAGGCTAAGTTAAACGCATTATCTAAATCCATATTTTCTATTAGGCCAAACTCAGAAATCATCTGTTCAATAAGCACCTTTATTACCGACTCTGCAGTTGCAACATTAAAGACTTGGTCTCCAGGCATTCAGTGAGACGGCTAACAATTACTAGTAGATATCTGAAGTTTCCATACTAGGGTATTTTTTACAGTTAATTTGGTACTTTGAAATGACATCAGCACTGGGTGGCTTGCCCCTTTTGTTGACTTTTCAATAAACGTTTTGTTTATCTTCTCACAGATGAGACATCCTTGAAAGACATGTTTAGCAACTGTGTATATGTTCATATACCTATAGATTTTTAGAAGTGCATTTCACGTTGCCTGAGATCCCCAATAACTCCCCTTATATAATATGGTCATTAGTTCCCTCATAATTGGTTTACTAATTATCTCTCTCCCATTTGTGAGAAACCATCACCCCTCTTTGGAAAAGACTCTAGTTCTCCCATTCCCTTTATTTTTTTCCAGTAAATTCCAGTTTTATGGTGACTGTTATTATCTTGGGGATGAGCTTCAGGAGTTTAGTCTCACTTTTTTTTTGTTTTTGAGTTGGAGTCTCACTCCCTCGCCCAGACTGGAGTGCAGTGGCCGCTCCCGGCCACCGCAGCCTCGCCTGCTGGGCTCCAATAATCCTTCCACCTCAGCCTTCCGAGTAGCCAGAATTACAGGTATGCACCACCACGCCCGGCTGATTTTTTGATTTATTGTAGGGATGAGGTCTCGCTGCCCAGGCGGGTCTCGAACCCGTGGTCTCAGGCAATCCACTCACCTCAGCCTCCCAAAGGCACGGGATTACAGGCTGAGCCACCAAGCCCGGCTTAGTCTCACTTTCTAAGGTGGCTTATTTGGTTACTTCATCAGTCAGTCTATCGTCAACTGCTTTTTAAGGAGCCTCCTTTCTGAAATTCCATTTCTGGCTTTCTTCCACCAATAAGGCAGTGGCTGCTACAGCCTGAAAATACATTCAGCCTAACCTCTACACATAAGAATTATCATTTGCACATGAAAGTGACTGGTTGTGTCTTTCCACCTCAGCTTTGAGTAAGCACTACAGTTGTCAACCTAAATCCAGTCACAAACAAGTGAAAGAACTCTTCTAAAGGTGGAATTGCTAAAACAGGAGCTGTGATTAAAGCTTATTTCAGCCCTTCTATAATTTGTATTTTTTCAGGAGTCCATTGGAGCGGATCTGACTCTCCCTCCAACAGCTTAAAGTATAAACCCTGGGTTTTCTGATCATAAAAGTCAATTCATAATTCGCAATAGTCTATTAGGAAAAAAAAAATTCTGGGTTCCCTCTGTCTTTGGTAAAGGGTCACCAATTGTTACAGTCATATTATTTTCTGGGTTGATTTTTTGTTGGTCTTCACTAATCAGATACCCCAATATTTAACTTCTTTTTCTACACATTGTAACTTTTTTTGAGAGAACCTCAGTCTCTGATATCCTAAAATGCTAAGCAAATCTAATGTGGTCTTTTTTAAAACTCAATTTCTAAATAATTTAAAACTTTTCATGCCATAACAGCAGTTATAACTGGAGAAAAAATATTATCAAATTTAATTATATGCCAAGATTTCTTCATAAATTTCCCTTCATGAACCTTATTCTGACATCCATATGCCATTGATGACATGCTTGGACTCTCCATTTTGCCACATATTTCCCTCTTTTTAGATAACCAGTCATTTTATTTGAGGATAAAATTTTTATTGTATATAATCCATTTTTTTTTTTGAGTTGGGATCTCACTCGGTCTCCCAGAATGGAGTGCAGTGGCCGCTCCCAGCCACCGCAGCCTCTACCTGCTGGGCTCTGGCGATCCTTCCACCTCAGCCTTCTAAGTAGCCGGAATTACAGGCATGCGCTACCGCACCCGGCTGATTTTTTAATTTATTGTAGAGATGAGTTCTTGCTGCCCAGGCGGTTCTCGAACCCGCGGGCTCAGGCCATCAACTCACCTCAGTCTCCCAAAGGCATAATCCTTTTTTATGTTTCTCATTTGTTTGTTTTCTTTTGGCTTTGGGATTAATGTATGTGTGCGCTTTCAAGTTTCCTTTGCTGTATTCTCTGTTGATTCTGTGCTCTGCTGTTCTCTTGAAAAGTGTGTGGTCATTCTTTTTTTTTTGTTTCTTTCTTCTGTGCTTATAATACCTGTTTAAGTGTCTCCTGAAGAGCTGGTCTGGAAGCTGCATAAGTCCTTAGGGATTGAATGTCTGGGAAGGATTTTAATTCTCCATCACTGATAAAGCTGAGCTTGTTTTATTTACTCTTTCCAACCATTCCCTATTTCCTGTAGGATTCTGAGACCAGTTATTGGTGACTTCCATTGTTTGGGCACCAAGGTCTGGTTTCTCAGGAGTTTTGTTTTGGTAGACTTGAAATTGCCGGAGGTGTTCCTCTGACTTATCCTCATTTGTGACAGATAATCTTGTTTTTATCTTTAGTTCTGATCTTCAGTGTCTGTGGGAGAGGCATTCCAGTCTGATTTTTGCTCATTCGCCTATTCTTCTTCGATTTGGCTCTGGTTTTGATCTATTTTGAAATAGGATGGTGGATGGGAAGATTTGCTCTCTCTTGTAGTTTTTGACATCCGAGTAAAGTGGGCTGTGGGGTGCTAGGAATCAGATGCTACTTGCAATTCAAAATGTTCACTTATTGTGGTATGTGTTCCCTGAGATTCACACCCTACCTCCACTCTATATGATGATGAAAAGCAGAAAACAACACACACTATAATACAATCTGGAATAACAACAAAACAAGACAAAACAAACCACCACCAAAACACAAAAATCCAAGAAAACTAAACACACACATGTATGTCTAGTACAAAGTGAATAGAGAAGAAAGACAAAAAGAACAAAGGGAGGGTAAATAAGGGGAAAAAAGGAAAAAGAGATTCAGGTGGAACCCTTACACATATAATGACACACCCCTTACACTATAAAAAAAATTAATATTAAAAAAACCAGCCAGGCTCGGTGGCTCAGCCTGTAATCCCACCCCTTTGGGAGGCTGAGGTGAGTGGATTGCCTGAGCCCACAAGTTCATGACACGCCTGGGCAGTGATACCTCATCTCTACAATAAATCAAGAAAACAGCCGGGCATGGTAGTACACACCTGTAATTCTGGCTACTCAGAAGGCTGAGGCGGAAGGATCTCTGGAGCTCAGCAGGTCGGGGCTGCGGTGGCTGGGAGCGGCCACTGCACTCTAGTCTGGGCAACAGAGTGAGACTCCAACTCAAAACAACAACAACAAC
>NW_006972437.1:0-715 GCF_000164805.1 Carlito syrichta | reverse complement strand
TGCAATACAGAAAGACCTGACCAGTAAAACCAATCTCTGCATGTTTTGTGAAATCAATATAATTATTATGCATTAAAAATTTCTGTCAGCAACGACCACTCGTTATTTTTAGTCTTTTTAAATTTTTTTCCTGTATTTTGTTGTTTTATCATTTTTTCATGTTCACATTTAAATATCCTCAAAAAATAGAAAAAGCAATTATGCAGATAGTATAAAGGCTGAGTTACTATATTATATATAAACTAAGTCCATTTTCTCTTGCACACAAAACAACATAACACACCTGACCAAAATGATTGGTTCTTTGTCAATGTAATATTTCTTCCCACAAAAAAAGGGAAAAATATTCTTACAAAGTTGTCAGCATATGGACAGAATTTACAGCCTATATACCTTACATGCCTATTTTTTATTTTACATTTAAAAAGCCAGCAATAGTGCTTGAAAAGTATTATAACTGGGCACTGTTAAAATTGTAAAAATTATAAAAGCAATTCAATTGATTTTCAAAAATTACATGAGTGAGACAGTAGAGCCAAAGGACATATAATGAGCGGGGGAGAAATTTAACACAAAATTCTTAAAGGCCTTGTATCTATTCTCTGACAACAAAAAGAGAATAGGATCAACAATTAAAAATGTTGACTGTACTGTACAGGCATCAATAATATATAAGTGGATTTATGTTCTTTGCAAAATAGATAAACACTTTTTG
>NW_006972436.1:0-4032 GCF_000164805.1 Carlito syrichta | reverse complement strand
GGCCCAGCCCATTCTCTTCTTATAAGTAAGTATTGTTATCAGGTTCAAGTTTATTCTTCTGAATATTTTCCACCAACTTAAAAATACATATATAATTTTTAACATAAATTAGATTATACTACATTTTTTATGGTGCTGTACTTCAAGATATAGATTTTTGAGATATTTCTATGTCAGTGCCCTTGATTCTAACACACTATTTTTAATCGTTAAAGTATACTCCGAATGATGGGTGCATTCTATTCTATGTTTAACATTTCATTACTTGATAGAAATTGATTATTTTTAGTTTCATTATTATAAAAAATGCTGTAATAAGATCCTTGTACATGCTTGGTGTGGTGGCTCATGCCTGTAATCCCAGCATTCTGGGAGGTAGAGACCAGAGAATTGCCTGAGTTCAGGGGTTTGAGACCAGACTGAACAACATGATAACACCTTGTATATGCAGTAAATAAAAAAATTAACCGGGTTTGGTGTGCATGTGTGTGGTCCCAGCTACCTGGAAAGTTGATGTGAAAAGTTCACCTGAGTCCAGCATGTCCAGAAAGTGGTGGCCACAAACATGTAACTGCACTTCAGCCTGGTTGACAAAAAGTGAGATTCCAACTCATAAACAAACAAAAAACCCCCCAAATATGTATTTTTAAATATTCCTAACACTTTTTTCTCTTAATTTTAAAATAAGTCAGGCTCGGTGGCACAGCCTGTAATCCTGCGCTTTGGGAGGCAGAGGTGAGTGGATTGCCTGAGCCCATGGGTTCGAGACACGCCTGGGCAATATGGAGAGACCTCTTCTCTACAATAAATCAAAAAATTAGCCTGGTGTGGTGGCCGTGCACCTGTAGTTCCAGCTACATGGAAGGCTGAGGCGGAAGGGTCGCCGGAGACCAGCAGGTTGAGGCTGCAGTGACTGGGAGTAGACACTGCACTCCAGTCTGGGCAACAGAGTGAGACTCCAACTCAAAAAAAATAAAATAAAATAATGCTTATAACTGTTTAAAACAAAGTGTATAATTCTACATTGTGAAGTTTATAATAATCAGATTTAAAATTCATGAAAGTGCCACATAAGATAAATGAGGTAAACTGAGCTGTTTTGTAGCACATGTATCATATTTTGCATATTCATAATGATACAGTATTAACTCTAAGTAGATTATGATACATGATAGATGTCTATTGTAGTCCTTGGAGCAGGCACTAAAAATGCAAAGAGAGGACTGTTAAATTCTAGTACAAGAGTTGAATTTAATACAAAATGTATTTTTCAGGCATATGGATAGACCCTTTAGTTATGATAGCCAAAACAGAAATTACTCAAATGTCCATCATAGGGAAACAGATGAACAGGTTGTGGATCTTTTATACAACAGAACACTGCTCAGAAATTCAAAGGACCAAGTTCGTCAAGCACACACCCAGTGAGTCTCAGAAGTATTGTGCTTAGTGACTCAATGGGATGTAGAATGAGACATATTGTATAATTTCAGGCAAAATGAACCTATGATTAAAAAAAAATCCCAGTAGTGTGTTGTCTCTGAAAGAAAAAAAAATTACCTACCAAGAAAAACAAAGGTATTTTCAAGGAATTGTGTAAATATATTCTTAAAAGAGAGGAATTTTATGGGTTTATTTATTTGCAAAAATTGTGAGATTAAAATGTGAGCATTTTGATGTCCTTGCTTCATGTGTGATCTTTAGAATGTGAGTGGGTCTCCATAAATAAGCAGATGGACAGGGTGCAGTGGCCCATGCCTGTAATCCCAGCATTTGGGGAGGCCAAGGTGAGAGAACTGCCTGAGCCCACGTGTTCGAGACCAGCCCAGGCAACTTGGCGAGCCCTCATCTCCACAATAAATTAAAATTTAAAAAATTACCTGGGCATGGTGGCATGTGCCTGTATTTCCAGATATTGGTTGGCTGAGATGAAAGTATCACCTAGGCCCAGTAGGTCAGGGGTGTGGCGCCCATGAACTTCACTGCACTCCAGCCCGGGCAACAGAGTGACACTTAAAATTTTTTTAAAAACTAATTTAATTTAAAAAGCAGATGTGAGGCAGTGGTCTACTTGTGGACACTTCTGTCTGTAGCTTCTGCTTTCTCCCAGACATCTTCTCTCCCACCCCTGGGCCCCAGGAGAAATGATGGAAGAAAGAGAGTGTTCCTCTGACTCTGGAAGAAAAGAATGGTTCAGACTCTTAACCTCTGAGATCAGGGGAGTAGGAGACCACCCAACTGCAAGTTATTGTGGCAGCCATAGGCGGCTTGAATACTGCATAGCTGGAAATAAACTGGACTAGATGGAGACATATGAGAAGCTTAATATACAGTGGTTTTAAGGGCAACCCCTTGGGGTCCCCCCCCCGTGGAAGCTTTTCTCTCCTTTCAACAAATTCTGCTTTCTAAAAACAACAAAATAAAACAAAAACATATATGTATATAGTGATTCTCAAAGATATAGTTACCAATAGAAACATCATTAATAATTTTTCTTGATTACATATTAAGACGATACTATTTTGAGTATGTTGGATTGAGTACATTATCACAATTTCAATTCTTTTTTGTTCCTTTTTTGATAGAACATTTAAAATGACAGAAGAATGCCATTTTCTGTCTATCAAATATTGCTGCCAGAGAGATCTTCCTCCATTTTTAAAGCTCAGGCTGCCTCCTCATAAGACTAGAGGTCTGAAAGGTTTTAAAATCTGAAACTTAGCATAATTGTCTATATATTGTTTCCTTTTGTGAATAACATATACCCGTACGAGCTGTATATATGTATATGTATTGCAGAGACGTGGTCTCACCAAGTTGCACAGGCTGGTCTCCAAACCCTGGACTCACGCAATCCTCACCACTTGACCTCCAAAAGAGCAGGACTTACAGGCTTGAGCCCTCACACCCAGTCGAGCTGCATAAATATCGTTCATTAATGGACATACTGTTACAAACCATGTTTAAGCGAATGGCCTCCGTCCTGGCCTGGTGCTGGTGAAGGGAGCGATTTCAGACTCAAAATGCGACGTGGAAAATCCTGACCTTCTGGCCTCATGCAGCCCGAGTCGGATGGCTGCTTCTGTTACTCAAGCGCTGAGGGGTGGGTCTGGATCCTGATCCAATCAGCAAGTGCCGACGTCTGAGCCACCCAATCAGGTGCCAACCGGAAGTGAGGTGGCACCTTCGGGGCTGCGACGCGGCCTTTGTCTCCCACGCCCGCGCATACCGCTTGGCCGTCCGCGCTGCTCCGTGGCGCTCTTCCCGAGGCCTCCTTGTCTCTGTCGCGGCCTCTGTCGCCCTGTGGCCTGCAGGTCCTGGAAGTCCGTAGGCGGGACACTGAGACACTCGGAAGCCGGGACATGGTGAGTGTGCGGGCGGATGACCAAGAGGAATGGGGTGGTGGGCGCAGATGACACGGCTGTGGAGGGATCAGCCTCGCTGGCAACTCGGCCCTGTCCCCTAGGTGTAGGTAGGGATGGGCTGGGACCTCGTGGTCTGGTCTCCGCAGTGACCTCACCCACCGAGCCCTCTCCAAACACCCCTCTCTCCAGGTGTTCGGGACCCGAGAGGGTCGTGAGGAGGATTCGACCTCCGTGTGGGCCGTTGGGGGGTGTGGGGGGCTTCGGAACTGGCCCCCGTCCCTCGGTTTTATCATCTTCAGGGGTCTGTTTTAACATTAAAAAGGTCGTGTTTAAGGGGTCTGGCTTTCTGAAAAGACAAATGTATTACCTACAGAATACATTTCTTAGCCAGGCATCACGGTGACTCATGTCTGTAATCCCTAGACTTTGGGGGTCCGAGGTGAGAGGACTGCCTGAACTTGCCTATTGGAGACCAGCCTGGACAACATGGTAAGACCTCATCTCTACAATAAACGTAGAAAAAGAAATTAGCCGAGTGTGGCGGCAAAAGCCTGTAGTTCCGGCTACCTGGAAGGTTGAGGCAGAAGGATCGCCGGAGCCCAGCAGGTCACCAGCTAGGCTGAGTGTGCACATTCCACTGTACATCAGCCTGGGAAACAGAGGGAGA